>NW_023361931.1:0-283 GCF_001411555.2 Juglans regia
AACCCTAGGTGATGCAAATTTCAGCCAAACCCAAAACCCTAAGAATTTCGGCAGCCTACTTTTTGTTTCAATTTTGTTTTTTTGGCAACCCTAGAACAATGAAGCCCTAGAATTAAATTTAAGGATACTAAAATTAAAAGATAGAATTAGACCTGATTGGAAACCTTGCTCTGATACCAAATGATATGAACCCGCGGGAATGAAATCCCTTGAACCCACAGTCAATTTGAAAACACCCCAAGAAAGCCAAAATCAAGTCAATGGATGGAGAACCTAGACCCGA
>NW_023361932.1:0-283 GCF_001411555.2 Juglans regia
TTGTGGCCCCATACTTCATGCTCCATAGTTGTTGTGGCCCCATGACTTATCTGTTTGTGCCACACTTGCTGTGGACACACATAACATAATGTGTGGCACCATCGACATTAGTGCCTGGCGCGCTCCGGTGACCAGCTAATTAGGCCCCATTCGCAACCTGTTGACTGTACTTCGTCAATCCAGGGAATTTCACACCTATTTAGACACTCCAGCGTGAACAAAGGAGTTCCACTAGGATATTACCCCATCCTAGTGCTTAGGGTCGTGATTGACATGAATGACT
>NW_023361933.1:0-283 GCF_001411555.2 Juglans regia
ATATTTATCACTATTATATATAAATAAAAAAATAAAATCACTATAATATTTATCACTATTAAATATAAATAAAAAAATCATTATAATATATAAATAATAAAAAAATCACTATAATATATAAATTATAAAAAATCACTATAATATATAAATAAAAAATATTTATCACTATTATATATAAAAATAAAATAAAATCACTATAATATATAAATAAAAAATATTTATAACTATTATATATAAATAAAAAATAAAATCGCTATAATATATAAATAAAAAATAAAATCAC
>NW_023361934.1:0-283 GCF_001411555.2 Juglans regia
GGGTACGTTCGAACGTGTATTTTAAACGTCCGAACGTTCTGGGCGGGAATAATTTTAGAATTAACGTTCGGACGTTTGAAGTTAACGTTCGAACGTTTAAACTAATAATTTTAGAACTTAATCAGTACGCGCACGGGAGGATGCCCATTATTTTTTCTTCTCCCGTGCACGCAACAGGAAGAGAGAGAGAGAGAGAGAGAGAGAGAGAGAGAGAGAGAGAGAGAGAGAGAGAGAGAGAGAGAGAGAGAGAGAGAGAGAGAGAGAGAGAGGTGAGAGAGAGAGA
>NW_023361935.1:0-32872 GCF_001411555.2 Juglans regia
AAATTATCATTTTTTTCACATGTAGAGGGCCAAATGGTAATTTTATTCTAAGTTAATATTTTTCCATCTTTCTAATTGTTAATGATTAAGTTCTAACTTTTAAAAATCACTACTTTTAGTTCCTCTTGATCGCGCTTGAGTTTTGTCAAGAAATGTGAAGACCGAGGTAAGTTAGTTTTTAACTTACTATCAGTTTAATGTGTATGAGTGATGAGTAAAGGAACTATAGTGCATGTATGTATGTTATTATATGTGTCATGCCAAGTCATTACATATTTATCTATCACAGAATTTATTCTGTCATGAATTGTTCATCTATTATGCAAGATATTCTATTACATTTTACTATACATTGCAAGTACGTAAGTATGTCATTTGTTACATGTATGTCATGTCATGTAATATTCACTGTTATTTCATGTTAAATATGTTGTCTATTATATGTTATGTCATGCTAAGTATGTTGTCTATTATATGTTGTGCCATGTTACGAAATGTTTCTATCTCAAGTAGGTCATATCTTTTGTGGTACGTTCGAGACATGTTGTATTACGTCAAGACTTCTGTCCTTTCGTATTCCAGTCACGTTTCATCTCGAATACAGTTTGTGTATTTCGAGAACAGTCATATCAAGTTGTTCATGTACGTCCTCGTGCCGTTAAGTTATTATTTAGTTCATGGTTATTGTTAAATCATGGTAACCCCATGAGATAAGACTACTCTATCATGGTAATTCCATGATATAAGACTATACTATCATGGTAACCCCACGAGACAAGAAAATCATGGTAATTCCATGAGATAAGAATATGTTTCGAGTTCATGTTAAGTCAAGTCTCAGATCAAGTTCATGTTAAGTCAAGTCTCAAATCAAGTTCATGTTAAGTCAAGTCTCAGATCAAATTCATGTTAAGTCAAGTTTCAAATCAAGTTCATGTCAAATCAAGTCTTAGTTTAAGTTCAGTTCAGTTTAAACAAGTCAAGTTCAGTTCACGCTTCAATTTAAGTTACATCAGTTATGTTATGTTGTATGTCAAGTTATGCTATGATTACTTATGACTTTGATTATGCATTCATGTTTTTACTGCCATGCATGCACCATTAACCTGTATGGAGTTTTTTGTTAACTTGTTGAAATTTGTAATCAAATCTCAATGTGGTAGTCTCAACTACCATTCCCTCCTAATGGTAGATCTTGTTACAGGATCTGAAGGAGAGTCAAGAATTGACCAACTGGAAACGATCGACTAAGCGACGGTACGACGTCAGTGATAGAATAGTAATTAACTTAAATTACTACTTGTACTTATGGAGTTGAATCTCCAGTACTCTCTTGATCACATCCATTTTAGACTAGCGTTGCGATCTTAGTTGTTTAGTATTGCATTATGTATAAAGTATGTTCTAGGTATTTAAGATATTTTCAGTTTGGTGCATAGTATGTCTAAAGAAAAAAATTATCTGTTGCGAATATTGCATAATGCTAGATGCATGTTATAAATATTGCATCATATATGTAATGAACGGGGCAGGTAATCTTGCGTTGCATGTCTCGACGCTTCAAATGTCTGTCCAATCCCAAGCAGAATTTGGGGGCGTCACAAGACGTATGCATTATGCGGAACCATGTAAATCTATGTGTCTCCTCCTTTTATTTTCCATTCATTGCCATGGATGCATGCATTGTCGCCGTACAGCTACACTGGATAATGCGAGGGGTGGAGGGACTCTAGACCACATTGATCGAGGCCCGAATGTCCATAGCAGGCCGGGAATGACTCTTTCTCCTCTTCCGGCCTGTTATGCGATTTGTTTAGCATTAGCAGTTGGCGTCGTCTGTGGGATCTGAGTTACTTTCTACACCAAAAGTAACAGAAGGATGATTTTTCGGCACGCTAAATACTCTTCGAATGAGCACATAAAAATTCTTCAAGATAAGTGTTCTCAAACTTTTGGCTTTTATTTTTGTGAGAAACACTCCTGGAGAGAATGAGTGAGTAAACGTTTTCTGGCCCAAGCGGTTAAGCTCTTTGCACTTAAGTGCTTTCCAAGTCTGTAGGTCCGAGAACCCAAACATCCTGGCCACTTCAATTGTATGTGCCCACTAGTCCATGCACGGTTAGAGAGGGTGAGCATTGTGCACTTAAGTGCATAGTACCATGTGTAACAGACCACTAGAAATTCACTACTGAAATTTCTATTGACTTTAGGAATCTCGTGAAAATCTCATAAGTTTTTACGAATCGACCAATCGCACAGATTTTAGTCTGTCAGCATAGTCAGTGTTATCACTAACTATAGTGCTAGGAATATGAGTTTAATTATTTGAGATAGTTAGAAGTGTCAAAATGCATTATGGTCTATACCATTAGACTCAGTTGATTATTTATAATTTTTTTTCGCAGTAACCCATTTTCACAATTTCGGACGTAACGCCTGTTCGAAATTGTGAAATTATTTTCAGGTGCACTTCGGGGTTGAATTTCGGTAAACGATTTTCACTATAGGTTAATATGAATATTTAGGATTTTTCAGTACTAAGTTTATTATGCATTTTTTTCGGAGTGAATAGTAACCTCGATAAGCGCACTAAGTGCAATGTTTTAAAATTCCCGTGTGGAATGTCCAAATTAGATTAGAGAAGTTTTATTTTGACACTTGGAAAGATCTTAGCCACATATAGTGAATAGTATTAGACACTTAGCACCATGAGGAACCATTAGATGGATTTCTGAAGGAAATCAAGGTTTGTGAAGGAAATCAAGATGTGAGATCATGCCACCTAAGCAAAATTATGTTTCATCTGATCAACCAAATTGTGCCAAACTAAAGAGGGTTTCAATCCTAGCGAAACCCTAAATGGTTGGGATCGAATTGAAACCCCAAAAGCTTGGTTGAAACCAAAACCCTAAACGGTTTCCCAAACCCTAAAGTTGGCCTTCAAACCCTTTTTAATTCGATTTTTAGCATTGTGTTTAATCACTTGATTAAATCACTTCCACATGTTATTAATTAATCAAATCCTTGTTATGATATCATTATCCAACCTTTTAAACCTTGAAAATTTGATTGGGTCAAGAAAAATTGGATTTGGGCTTGATAGCATCTCAAACCCTAACCAAACCCCATTTGAACCTCTAATTGAAGCCCACATGGTTGAGGCCCACCAAGGCCCACAAATTTGGCCACCTTGGTAAAGCTTCTTGAAGAAGTTTCCTCCCCAACAAGGCAGACCATTCACTGTTATTGGTTGCACCCAATAGTGCCTTGATGTGAAGGAGAAATCCACCCCATCAACCTCCATATCTCACAGCTGCTGCAGGCAGTCCTTGCCCCTCACTATTCTCCACTTTGTGTCACATAGCACCTCCAATCATGGGTCATTCAAGCCCATAACTTTCCCTTCCTAGAGTCTAAAGTCATTCAAGACACATTTCACTCCTTTTTATCACTTCTTCACCCTGTTCTTAGAGAGAAACTCAAAAGAGCTCTCTCGGGCAAATTTCTGGGTCTTTTTGCGTGGAGGTTTTAAATCCTTTGCAGGTATTTTCGCACGATGACTCCTTCATAAAAGTTGTTCATATTTGAGTTTAGCTTCCCTGGATATCTTATTAGTCTCATTACATGCTCATTTGGTTGGTCAAAAGTGTTGTTAACCATGGAAATGTCATTCTGGGCTTGAAACTGTAGTGTATGTTATGTTTTGGAATTTTTTACCAAGCTAATGGATATATCATGGTCCGAAAATTTTATGGAGTGTTGTTAGCATGTGTTTATAAATTTGCATTGAGGTTTAGTTGCATGAATAAAGCTTTTGATGATAGATTTCCTTAGATCTAAAAACTTGAAAACTAGAAGTGGAAAAACAGTTTTTGTTTTGAGAAAGTTTGAATATTTCGTGGTCTAATCTTACTCCAAAGGCTTTGAAAGTTTTATGTGATGATCCTAAGCCTCTTATATACATGTTAGGATATTATTTTGAAGATATTTAGTATTATTTTTAAAGATATGATTTTTCTATGCAAGAGGATGTCAGTTAGGCCTAAGATTTGATATTTTTGGATTAGATCCACGTTTTATTGAGTTTTAGCAAGAGGATGTCGGTTAGATCCACGTTTTATGGTTGGATTTTCTTTAAGACACATTTTTAAACCATGTGATATTTTAGTTTGAAGATCACATGTTTTTAAGGCATGGATCAAGAGATCACTGAGCGACCTCCACCTGGCCCAGTGTCTCTTCAAACGAAGGGAAGGCCACCATCTTCGAACCAGACTCGTTGGGGGGGGGGGGGGGCGGATTGCTAAAAATCTTAAAAAAGTGGGAGGAGGTGGCAATGTCGTCCTCCTCATCTTCTTCCACATAACATTAAAGAAAACTGGCTTAGGAAGCGTGACACCCAGAAAATGAGGCATAGTCTACCAAAGTTCAAACTATTACCTATCAGCAGGTTCCCCAGCGGAAGTTGAGGAGGGGGGAGGGGACTTGTCATGGGAGCAGCTCGGCGAGAGCTACCCTCCCCCTTTCGAGGGGCGCTTGTTGAAGAAGGACGCGAAGAACTCTCAGAGGCCCTCTATGCTGGGACTTGGGGGCCCAGACGCAAAGAACTTCCACGGGCCCTCTGCACTCGAACTTGAGGGCCCGAACGAGAACTCCCAGGGGCCTTGTGCACTAGGACCTGGGGCGCCGATCGAGGAGCACCACCATATGCACTAAAGGGAGACCCCATTGGCAGATGAAGTGATGAACCAGAAGGCTTGCGCGGCCTCGGGTTAGTAGAGCAGTATGGGGAGGCCTGGAGGGATGAGAGTGAGAGTCCCCAGCTCCAGGGCGAGAAGTGAATCCAATAGAGCGATCTTCTGTTCGTGGCTGCTTCTCCTGGCCACCTCCTAGTGGGGAGGTGGCTCGACGTTTCCCCCTAGGAGGGGCAGGGGGGACCATAAAGAACTCCCGATCGAGCACATGCGGGTGGTAGGGAAGTGTTAAATAATGCCAAATGTTGGTGTCCGTCAACAACATCTCGGACTCAGAAAGTGTAGGGTGAACCGCAACCCAAGACATCACAGTGGCAACCCTAAGTTCTTCTCTTTCTGATAGCTTGATAGAAAGAGACTTTGAAGTTGGCACGTCGGCCCAGACTGCACGGACAGGAAATTCTCGGTTAACCAGTTCCTCTTAAGGGAACTCCCAGGTTGACCGAAAGACAAAAAAGAAACGTCATTTCCAATCCTTAATTGAAGAATAGCGCTTCTCCAAGGAGACAAAGCATTTCTCTAGAGATCGAGATTGAAAGCTATAGATACTCCCTTTGAGATGGATGATGCGATACACAGACATAAACTCTCGGGCTGTCAGGTCTGGGTAAACCTCTGAATCTTCAATGAGAACGATCTGAAAGGCGATGCAACTAGCCATCATCAAACGCCAGATGTTGGGACTGAGATGTACCAAGGCCAATCCCAAGAAGTCTAGAATGTCCCTGACAGGGTGGCAGAACGACAACCACAGCCTATTAGTAAACATTAGAGGATAGAGGGCAACTCATGTCACTAGTCCATCAGCATCAATCGTGGTGACACGAGAACCAGGAATCTCCAGAACGGTCTCCGGAGGAATGTGGTACGACCTACAGTAAGCATGAAGGTCATCACCAGTCAAGATAGACGACCACCATCTCCTAGCAAAGTAACGAGCTTCGGCGTCACTTCGATCAACCATGGTAGGGAAGGGAAGAAAGACAAAGGTTCGCAAACAAAGGAGGAAGAAGATGAAGACCCGAAGAAGAAGATGAAGAAGAGTTTTGAAGAAAAAGAGTAATAGAAGGGGACAAAGGAAGGGGAGTGACAGCCTTAAATATGGGTGAGGGGACGACTAGCACGGAATCCGAAGGGGCATGACAGTTATGGGAAAATGAACCAGGCAGCACCAGTAGGGCACGTGGACTGTATAGGCCAACCCCAAACGACGCTTGTAAGCACCAAAAGTCCCCCTGATGCAACAACCTTAATTAATGAGGTGGGAACATTCATTTACCTTCCGCATGGGGGAGTTAAAGTGCTGCAGGGTCATTCCGCATGGGGGAGTTAAAGCGCCACAAGGTTGTTCTCATGTGTCCCAACGACCTAGAGAAAATGAACTGGCAAATGAGGACGTGTGGATGTCGCAGCTCCTATTCACTCCAACACTTGGCAAAGATAGCCATAACGTCCCCTTGGCTTAGATGCAGAAGAACATGAATGCATTTTTTTTTTATAATTCTTATCCCACAAGCGTGCTAGGAATTCGCGGGGTACTGTGATGGGTGTTATCCCCTAGGCCAGACCAGGAGAAGGGCCTGGTCTCGAGCCCATATATGAGGACTTGGCTAGACCGAGCATACTAGAAAGATCCAGATCTGAGCCCAGACCTGAGGGTCTAGGCTTGGCTGAGTAGAGCAAACTTAAGAGGCCTAACTAGAAGGGATGGTTAGATAGGAAACCATGGCAAACATATGGCAGGGAGGACTATCTGACACCCCACTAGCCGACATGCAGAGACATTCCCTAATGTGACGCCCCCAAATTCCGCTTGGGATCGGACGGACATTTGAAGTGTCGAGACATGCAACACAAGGTTACCTGCCCCCGTTCATGACATATAAGATGCAATATTCCTAACATGCATCTAGCATTATGCAATATTCACAGCGGATAATTTTTTTTTCTTTAGCAATACTATGCACCAAACTAAAATATCCCAAATACTTAAAACATACTCCTTACTTAACGACATACTAAACAACTAAGATCACAATAATAGTCCATAAGGTTGTGATCAAAAGAGTACACGGGGACAAATGACCATTTTACCCCCTAACTTAAGGATTTGATATCCTAATTCCAAAAAATTACCAAAATTTACATTCCTCATGTAAATTTTCTCCCAAACTCAAATCTCAACTCAGAAAAATGTAAAACCAATCACAACTATGAAAAACTCACTATGGCCGAAACCTACATAGGCCATTTGTCTTATTTTGGTTGCAATTCTTTCAAGTTCCAAAACTCATGAATAAACCAAAATCTTGTAACAAAGATCTTCCTATCCTAAGTTTAAAAACACCCTTAAAACTATCCATTAAGAAAAAGCTAATTATCAATACCAAACTTTTTGTAAAAAGACCCAAACTTTTTAACAAAAAGTAAACCTTAAATCACAAGTTTTGACCTTAATAAAAACATCTCCAAGAATTCCAAAAAATCAAATCTTACTTCTAACATATTCATAACATCATCCTAAGATCAAACATGCTTTAAAACATCAAACAAAACTCACCAAAAAACACAAAACAACACATGGAGTTTTTGGTTTTAAACTTAGTCCAAAACAGAAACTGATTTTCCCAACTAACTGTGGCGCCCCCGACCCCCATGTAGAGGAAACACGGGAATCGAGACGCCGGGATGATGACAACACGGTCACACATCCCAACGAACGTGCCAAGTGTGTGTACATGCAACGGTGTACAACAACAACGCAGCGGATTAGTCAACTAAGTACCAGAATTTAAATACAAGTAAACATCAGTAAAGTTTTAAAAGCAGTTATACAGTCATCCAAAATAAAGTTAACACATGTCCCAAAAATACAAAGGGTAAAATAAATAACAAGCTAGTGATCCCAGATCACTCCTCGGGCGGAGCCGTCTCCTCAGGCTCACCCTCCTCCTCCTCATCTGCATCAAAATCTGCGTTACCACAGAATGGTACCGCAGGTAAGTATAACCCAAAAATATACTCAGGAATAAAAATGCATTAATGCCACCAACATGCATGCATATGAAGAAATATGCATTTTCCTCAAAATATCATTTTCCCCGAAAATGATTAATTTTCCAACACACGCCAAAATCTCATTTGGCCCAAAAATAATCCGTAAAACATTTTCCCAGAAAATGAATTACACAAAATCCAACACACGCTATTTTCCCAGAAAATAGTCCATTTAATCCGTCAATACCCTATGCACCATGGCCTCCCCTAGGGACCATCCGCACGTCCTGGCTTCGTAGCGATGCCCAGTTCCGCGCCCAGCGCGTACATGGCCGAGCACTCACTACGCAACGAGCGATGCCCAGTTCCGCGCCCAGCGCGTACATGGCCAGACATCCTCTAGTCCCCGCCAGCAGAAGGACCACGGAGTCGGCACGAATCACTCGTCCGATCCCATTGTCGCCCAGCGACAATCCAGGGGACGTTACTCAGTTTATTCCGCTCCCGAGTAACCAGAGGAGCTCCACCGAGATAATGCCCCATCTCGGCTTGGGGTTCGTGATACACACGCACCCAACAAATCATTCACATGAAAACCCAGTTTTCATAAACACATGAACATGAATGCAATACACGAAAACCCAGTTTTCCTTTACAAACATGAACATGCATGAAATGCACATGAACCAACCAATCCAAAATCCATCAATAACCAATAACCAATAACCAATCCAATCCAATCCAATCAAAACCAACAACTCCAATCACAAATCCATCCGACCCCCGTACTCCTCGGACTCAGTCCGGCATGCCAAAAAATACAGTGAAATGCGTTAGTGCAAAAATACATAAAATTCATGAGAATACTTTGGAGAAATACTTACAGCGCTATAAGATAATTTCCGGAGGATCACAAAGCTGAAAAAGGCGACGTCTGAGCAACACCACAGTGTAAAATACACTGTGGCCGTGGGTCACAAATACCCACTTTTCAACGGAGACAAACGAAGACCCCAAAATGATAGGGTAGGGCCTAGAGAGGTCGGTGAAGCCAATGGTGGTGGTGGTTTGCCGTGGATGACGGCGCAAATGGTGGTTTAAGGCCAAAAATGTACAAATCGGAGATGGACTTGGTGGGGCTTCACCGGTGACGGATCGGAGCCGGGGTTGGGTCCAAAGGGTTGCCAAGAGGTCGGGGATGAAGTGGTAGGAAGATGGTGGCCAATGGCGGTGCGACGGCGGCGCAACGGCGGAAAGAGTGCCGCGGCTTCGTGGGTCTCGTGAGGGCTAACGGCGGCTTGGATGGAAGTGAGGTTGGTGGGGTAAGGTCGCCGGCGGCAGGGGAACCGAATGGAGGGGGCGGTGTCGACCACGGCGGCTCGACGGCGGCGGGCTGGGGTGGAGGCCGAAGTCGCACGGGAGAGAGGAGAGAGTTGGGTCGCGCGGGAAAGAAAGAAGACCGAAGGAAATAAGGAGAAAAAGAAAAAGAAGGAAAAGAAAAGGAGAAGAAAGAAAAAGAGGGGAAAAGAAATGAGGTCTAATCCTCATAACTTGGGTCACGAAAATGATCCAACGGAAACGATTTTAAAACCATAAGTTAAATAAAATAATTTAAACGTAATGGTAAAGTCAAATTAAAATAATTAAATCTCACAGTAATTAATTTAAATATTAAAAGCAATTTAAATGCACAACATTAAATAAATATTAAGAAAGCACATAAAAATAATTTTCACCAAATTAAAAATCCTAAAAAATAACCCAATTAAAATCCAGTAATTTTAAAACAAAAGAATAATTTTTTGAATAACATAAAAATAATCATTCAATAAAAAATACACTAAAATACGGGGTGTTACACTAACTATGATCAATCTCTTGATCCATGGCTTAAAGACATGTGATCTTCAAACTAACACATCACATGGTTTAAAAATGTGTCCTAAAGAAGATCCAACCATCAAACTTAAAATCACATGGCTAAAATTTAATAAAACATGGATCTAACTCAAAAACATCAAAGTTTAGGCCTAACCGAAATCCTCTTGCATAGAAAATCATATCTTTAAAAATAATACTAAATATCTTCGAAATAACATCCTAACATTTATATAAGAGGCTTAGGATCATCATATAAAAATATCAAAGCCTTTGGAATAAGATTAAACCACGAAATATTCAAACTTTCACCAAACAGAAACTGTTTTTCCACTTCCAGTTTTCAAGTTTCTAACTCTAAGAAAATCTATCATCAAAAGCTTTATTCATGCAACAAAACCTCAATGAACATTCATAAACACATGTTAACAAGACTCCATAAAATTTTCGGACCAAGATAAGTCCATTAGCTTGGTCAAAACTTCCAAAACATAACATACTCTCCAGTTTCACGCCCAGAATGACCTTTCCATGGTTAAAAATACTTTTTACCGACCAAATGAGAATGGAATGAGACTAATAATATATCCACGGAAACTAGACTCAAATACGAACAACTTATGTGAAGGAATCATTGTGTGAAAATACTTACAAAGGGTCGTAAATGGCCACGCAAAAAGTCCCAGAAATCTGCCCGAGAGAGCTCTTTTGGGTTTCTCTCTAAGAACGGGAGAAAGAAGTGATAAAATGGAGAGAAGTATGTCTTGCACGACTTTAGACTTCTGGATGGAGAAGTTATGGGCTTGAATGACCCTTGATTGGAGGTGGATATGTGACATAAAGTGGAGAATAGAGAGGGGCAGAGACTGCTTGCAGCAGCTGTGAAAGATGGAGGTTGATGGAGTGGATTTCTCCTTCACATCAAGGCACTATTGGGTGCAGCCAATGGCAGTGGATGGTCTGCCATGTGGGGGAGGAAACTTCTCCAAGAAACTTTGCCAAGGTGGCCAATTTCGTGGGCCTTGGTGGGCCCCACCAAGTGGGCTTCAATTTGGGGTTTAAAGGGGGTTTGGTTAGGGTTTGTGATGCTATCAAGCCCAAAATCAATTTTTCTTGGCCCAATCAAATTCCCAAGGTTTAAAAGGTTGAATAATGATGTCATAACAAGGATTTGATTAATTAATAGCATGTGGAAGTGATTTAATCAATTGATTAAACACAATGCTAGAAATCGGATTAAAAAGGGTTTGGAGGCCAACTTTAGGGTTTGGGAAAACCATTTAGGGTTTTGGTTTCAACCAAGCTTTTGGGGTTTCAATTGGATTCTAATGATTTAGGCTTTTGCTAGGGTTGAAACCCTCTTTGGTCTGGCACAATTTGGTTGAACAGATGAAACACAACTTTGCTTAGGTGGCATGATCTCACACCTTGATTCCTTCACAAATCTATCTAATGGTTCTTCTTTGTGTCAAGTGTCTAATACCATTCACTAAGTGTGGCTAAAATCTTGCCAAGTGTCCAAATAAAACTTCTCTAACCTAATTTGGACATTCCACACTGTGATTTTGAAAACACTGCAATGGGTGCGCTTATCGAGGTTACTATTCACTCCAAAAAAATACATAATAAACTTAGTACTAAAAAATTCTAAATATTCATATTAACTTATAGTGAAAATCGTTTAACGAAATTCAACCCCGAAGTGCCCCTAAAAATAATTTCACAATTTTCAACAGACGTTTCGTCCGGAATTATGAAAATAAGTTATTGCGCCATAAAATCCTAAATAATCATCTGAGTCTAATGGCATAGACCATAACGCATTCTGACACTTCTAACTACCTCAAATAATTAAACTCATATTACTAGCACCATAGTGAGTGATAACACTGACTATGTTGACAGACTAAAACCTATGCGATTGGTCGATTCGTAAAAACTTATGGGGTTTTCACGAGATTCCTAAAGTCAATAGAAATTCTACCAATGAATTTCTAGCGGGCTGTTACACCTAACCCTAAACATCGACCCAAACATGACAGGAAGGTAGGAATGCCCAAGTGAGGCCACACCGCATTAATGAGATGGAGAAAGCTGTGAGAAGAAGGCACACCGCATTCAATGCGACCCAGGGCTCGGTACGCACGATATGAGGCATTGTGTCAGGGGCAAGTGCCATGAGTACCTGGCAGAGGCTAGACCACATTAATGAGATGGAGAGAACTATGAGGAGAAGGCACGCTACATTCAATGTGACCCGGGGCTCGGTACGCTCATCATAAAGCCCTGTGTCAGGAACAACCTCCATTTGACCTAAGAGCCCTGTACCACGACAGATAGATGACATGAACAGCTGATCTCATACAGAGCGACACCCCACTACCATGGAGGCCAAATGGTCAGGTATAAATAGGCGTCTCCCACGATCAATAGAAAAGGTTGACATTTCACATACATTCTTACTACAACTTTCCTTAAGATATTCTCCCTTTATCTCCAAACACTGAAATTAACTTGAGTTTCGAAGGTACCACGAACCCCAAGCTCACCATTCATCTTAGCAATCCCATGACCAACAGTGCGAAGTTGCCTAGGCCGCAAAACACGATGTCAACACATATAATCCAAAGTTATGGTTCTCACACTCTATTAGATTTTATGAAAAGGGTATGAACGGTTTAATTAAAGTTTCAATTGCAATGGAAGTATTCAAACAATTAAATAAAATCTACCATGTACCATCAGTTATATAAATTGTACATCTACAAATATTAAAGTTCTAGTCCAACTTGAGCCACCATGGGCTCATATATCAAACATATAAAATCTCATACTTAACAATTAAGCTTCAAATCCACGAAGACATATTACAACGCATTGTTTAGCCTAAAGGTTACAACTAAGTACAATTTCTACAAATATTTACATTTTATTACAAACAGACTTTTAGTCTTCATGGACAACCTCATTTTCAAAATGCCCTTCCATGGTAGGGTCAACCATACTTCAGTTAAAATCTATGATTTTGATTGTATCTTTACTGCAAGTGGGCCTTTAAGGAGAAATTTACATCTCATTGTTAAAGATTCATACATTCTACATGTGACTACTTTGGATTCAACACTTTCCAAATCTTTAAGCATAAACTATATAATAAATATAGATAAGCATCAACATGAGGAAGCATGATTTTGAAAACTAATCATGAACATGAAACATCCATTTACAGTCTCAAATATATTATTTTATTATAAACATTTGTGATGCCCCCAACTTCGGTTGGAATTTGGTAGTGATTGAATTGTTTGGACATGCAATACAAGATTACATACCCCGTACATGACAGTTAACATGCAATACACCTAACATGTTTCTATTAGTTTGAAATAATCCCAACGGAAAAGTAAAATAGCAAAGGCTTGAGCAATATATCGTTGTACTGAAACATGCTCTTTTAATCTAGAAAATAAGTAGTTTTTATGACGCATATGGGCTCCGCTTGGGATTTCACAGAGCTTGAAACGTTTGGGACATGCAATACAAGGTCACATACCCCCGTTCATGATAGTAAAAGATGCAGTGCACCTAGCATGCATCTAACAGTATGCAGTATTCACAACGGATAATGTTTTTTTCCTTAAGCAATACACAATGTACCAGAATACTAACCCAAAACATCCTTATGTTTCATTCATATAAGCATACTCAAAAGTAACATCATTAGTCCAACCAGTCTTCAAACTATATAGACATTGGTTATCAGTGCCTAAACTACATTAAAAAGTTGAAGTGTCATCCCCATTAATTCTTCAAGGCTTGCCCAATCCACACAACGTCATCCAATCTAGGACACGATGCTCCATCGACACCTGGCATTGCTCCTATCAGGATCAATCCTCCGGTATATGTGACTACTACAGTGAGATTTATAAAATTTCAGCATGTAAAGCTCCTAACCTACCAACACTACAACGAGTATAACATGCTTTGGACTTGAAACAAAGTGACTAGATCCTTAATTTTTATGCAATACTTCTTCAAGTAATAAAGTCATATACCCCACATTCAAGTTCTAACATGATCTAAGCATTAAATCTTGCATGACAAGATAAAAACTTCATAAAACACAAATATGCCCTGTGACGCCCCTAGATTTCGCTTGGGATCGGACGGACATTCGAAACGTCAGGACATGCAACACAAGGTTACCTGCCCCGTTCATGGCATATAAGATGCAATGTTCCTAACATGCATCTAGCATTATGCAATATTCACAACGGATAATTTTTTTTTTAGCATTATTATGCACCAAACTTATATATCCCAAATAGTTAAAACATAAACCATGCATACTTAAAACATCCATGATTACAACACGGGTCTCAGAAGACTGTAATCTCAAAACAACGGAGACCTGCCTCCATAATTACAATGGCAAAGTACACTATTGGGCTAGTTTGTTGAGTAACTTGCGTAACTCGCGTAACTCGACTAAAGATGCCGGAATACTATCCAAAGACCTAACTATGGAGGCTACAAGCTCCACGTTGCGTCTACGGCATCTAGTCAACCTCCTCCAGTCTGCTAGTGTCTGCTCCCTGCTCTGATCCTGACACATCGCCTACCATTTGGGGGGAATGGTAGTTGCGACTACCAAGGTGAGATTTGATTACAAATCTTAGCAAGTTAACATGAAACTTCCACACAGGTTAATGATGAATGCATAATCGAAGTCATAAGTAAGCATAGCATAACTTGACATACAACATGGCATAAATGACATAACTTGAACTGAAACTGAAACTTAGCTTGACGTGACATGGCATGTACGTGAACTTAAAACATAACATGGACTTGAAATATAGCATGAACGATATATAGTTTGAACATGAACTTGAACATAACATGAACCTGAGCATGACATAACATAAATGTGAACTTGGAACATAACGTGAACGTGAACATGATATCACATGAACGTGAACGTGAACTTGAACATAACATGACAAAAACATGAACTTGAAATATATTCTTGTATCGTGTGGTCACCATGATTGAGTAATCTTATCTCATGGGGTTACCATGATTGCTTTTTCTTATATCGTGGGGTTACCATGATTGACATGAACTTGAAACTTGACACGAACGTAAACTTGAACATAACATGACGTGAAACATGACTTGAACGTGAAATATATGAACTTGGAATCTTATTCAATGGACTTAATTAATAAAGTGACCATACGGGTGCTATACGAGTTCCCTTGAGCCGTGTGTCCCAGCCGATTACCGCATCACAACAAAGGTGTCTATACTAGCTGTGAGTGCGTTAATACATACTTCACAATTGTTGTGGCCCCACGTATTCTACGTGTCACAATTGCTGTGTTTCATGTAGTGTATGCTCCACAGTTGTTGTGGCCCCATACTTCATGCTCCACAGTTGTTGTGACCCCATGAATTGTTTGTACCACACTTGCTGTGGACACACGTAACATAATGTGTGGCTCCATCGGCGTTAGTGTCTGGCGTGCTCCGGTGACCAGCTAGTTAGGCCCCATTCGCAACCTGTTGACTGTACTTTGTCAACACAGAAAATTTCACACATATTTGGACACTTCAGAGTGAACAAAAGAGTTCCACTAGGATATTACCTCATCCTAGCGCTTAGGGTCGTGATTGACATGAATACCTAAACTGGCATACATGACATTTTGTAACGTAGCGTGACATGAACGTGACATAAAAGATAGAAGTTCTGATGTAGCGTAACGTGACATGAATGTAAGACAACAAACATCACATACCTTGAGACATAAATGTAACATACAACGTTTCATAACATGGCATACATGTAACAGTCAATATTTCATAACATTGCAAAACATGTAACAGACAATATTTCGTAACATGTCATAATATGTGACAATGAATATTACGTGACATGACATACATGTAACAGATGGCATACGTAATGTGACATACTTGCAATAAAGAGTAACATGAGACATAATATATTGTGTAACAGATAATTATTTCATGACAGAATAATTCCTATAATAGATAAACAGGGCATGACATGGCATATATAACAACATACAAACATAAACTGTAGTTCCTTACCCATCACACATACATAGTAAATTGATAGTAAGTTAAGAGCTAACTTACCTCGATCGTCGTATTCTAAGAGAATAAAGCGCGAAACATGAAGAATTGTAGGAGAGTATTCTAAAAGTTAGAAATTTAATTACTAACAATTAGAAAAGTGAAAAGGGACAACTTAGAGTAAAATTATTATTTTACCCTCTACATGTGGGAAAATAACCATTTTACCCCTAACTTAAGGATTTCACATCCTAAATACAAAAAGTACCAAAATTTACATTCCTCATGTAAATTTTGTCCTAGACTCAAATATCAATTCAGAAAAATTTAAAATCATTCACAACTATGGAAAATTCACAATGGCCGAAACATTCATAGGTCATTTCTCTTGATTTTGGTTGCAATTTCTTCCATCTTCAAAACCCATGATTAAACCAAAATTTTGTATCAAGGATCTTCCTATCCTAAGTTTAAAAATACACTTAAAATATCCATTAAGAAAAGCTAATCATCAACACCAAACATTTTGTAAAAGACCCAAACTTTTTATCAAAAAGTAAACCCTTAAATCAAAAGTTTTGACTTTAATAAAAACATCTCCAAGAATTCCAAAAAAAATCAAATTTTACTTCTAACATATTCATAATATCATCCTAAGATCAACCATGATTTAAATCATCAAACAAAAGTCACCAAAAATCACAAAACAACACTTGGAGTTTTTTGTTTTAAACTTAGTCCAAAACATAAACATTTCTCTCCACTAACTTTGATCAATCCCTAGATCCATGGCTTAAAGACGTGATCTTCAAACTAAAACATTTCATGGTTTAAAAATGTGTCCTAAAGAAGATCCAACGATCAAACTTAAAATCACATGGCTAAAATTTAACAAAACATGAATCTAACCCATAAACATAAAATCTTGGGCCAAACTGAAGTCCTCTTGCATAGAAAATCATATCTTTAAAAGTAACACTAAATATCTTCGAAATAATATCCTAACATGTATATAAGAGGCTAAGGATCATCATATAAAAATATCAAAGCCTTTGGAATAAGATTAAACCACGAAATATTCAAACTTTCACAAAACAAAAACTATTTTTCCACTTCCAGTTCTCAAGTTTCTAAATCTAAGCGAATCTATCATCAAAAGCTTTATTCATGCAACAAAAACTCAATTAACATTCATAAAAATATGTTACAAACACTCCATAAAATGGTCGGACCAAGATATGTCCATTAGCTTGGTCAAAAATTCCAAAACATATCATACTTTTACTGATCAAATGAGTATGCAATGAGACTAATAACATATCCACTGAAATGAGACTCAAAGATGAAGTACTTAAATGAAGGATTCACTGTGAGAAAATACTTAAAAAGGTAAAAAATGGCCACGCAAAAGATCCAGAAATCTGCCTGAGAGAGCTCTTTCGGGTTTTCTCTCTAAGAACGGGGGAAAGAAGTGATAAAATGGAGAGAAGCGTGTCTTGCATAACTTTAGACTCCTGGAGGGGGAAATTATGGGCTTGAAAGACCCTTGATTGGAGTTGGCAATGTGACATAAACTAGAGAATAGAGAGGAGCAAGGACTGCCTACAACAGCTGTGAGAGATGGAGGTTGATGGAGTGGATTTCTTATTCACATCAAGGTTGATGGAGATG
This sequence comes from Juglans regia, assembly GCF_001411555.2. NCBI lineage: Eukaryota > Viridiplantae > Streptophyta > Magnoliopsida > Fagales > Juglandaceae > Juglans > Juglans regia. The sequence goes on from NW_023361935.1 coordinate 17,409, forward strand.
GAGTGGATGTTCTACCATGTGGGGGAGGAAACTTCTTCAAGAAGTTTTGCCACGGTGGCCAAATTTGTGGACTTGGTGGGCCCCAACCAAATGGGCTTCAATTCAGGGTTTAAAGGTGGTTTGGTTAGGGTTTGAGATGCTATCAAGCCCAAAACCAATTTTTCTTGGCCCAATCAAATTTTCAAGGTTTAAAAGGTTGGATAATGATGTCATAACAAGGATTTGATTAATTAATAGCATGTGGAAGTGATTTAATCAAGTGCTTAAACACAATACTAGAAATCGGATTAGAAAGGGTTTGGAGGCCAACTTTAGGGTTTGGGGAAACCGTTTAGGGTTTCGATTTCAACTAAATTTTTTGGGTTTCAATTGGATTCCAACCATTTAGGGTTTCGCTAGGATTGAAACCTTCTTTGGTCTGGCACAATTTGGTTGATCAAATGAAACAAAACTTTGCTTAGGTGGCATGATCTCACACCTTGATTCCTTCGAAAATCCATCTAATGATTCATCTTTGTGCCAAGTCTCTAATATTATTCACTATATGTGGTTAAGATCTTGCCAAGTGTCCAAATAAAACTTCGCTAATCTAATTTAAACATTCCACACTGTGATTTTGAAAACATTGCACTAGGTGCGCTTATGAGGCTACTATTCACTCCAAAAGATTGCATAATAAACTTAGTACTGAAAAATTCTAAATATTCATATTAACCTATAGTGAAACTCGTTTACCGAAATTCAACCCCAAAGTGCCCCTAAAAATAATTTCACAATTTCGAATAGACGTTTCATCCGAAATTATGAAAATTGGCTATTGAACCATAAAATCTTAAATAATTAACTGAGTCTAATGGCATAGACCAAAACACATTCTGACATCTAACTACCTCAAATAATTAAACTCATATTCTAGCACTATAGTGAGTGATAACGTTAACTATGTTGACAGACTACAACCTGCACGATTGGTCGATTTGTAAAAACTTTTGGGGTTTTCACGTGGTTCCTAAAGTCAATAGAAATTCCACCAGTGAATTTCTAACGGGTTGTTACATGCCCTAGAGCCTCTAGATTGAGTTTTAAGAAAACTCTTGCATGTATAACAACATTCCATCAAAGATATAAACCATAACTCTTCAAAAATAAACTCTTAACACATAAATCAAAGCCTCAAGAAAAATATATATGAAGGTCAAAGACATTAGATCTAGTTCCTAGAACGAAAATCACAAACTACTCCAAAGTAGAAACTGTTTTGAGACATACAGTTTCTATCACTTTGAAATCATGGAAAACTCTTTCAAAAAATTATTAACATGCTCTGAATCCAAACCTAACTTGCATATAAACATGTTAACACTTTACCATAGCAAGATCTACCCATTATTTCACCAAAAACACATAAAAAATTCAATGTTTCACACAAACATCACAACAATCACCACTGAAACCTTTGCATCATCATACTTAACTTTCACCAATCAAAACAGCATAAAACATTTCCCAATATATACCCACGTAAACTAGACTCATAATGAAATGAAATAAAAGAATATTGAGCCATAAGAAATACTCACAATGATCTGGAATGGAGTAAATTAAAGCTATCCAAAAACTGTCGCTCAAGTCTTTCTCGGTCTGCTCTAGAAAAGTGAGGGAAAAGTGTCCAAGTGTCGAGTGCAATGCAAGGGGATTGTGATCTAAGAGAGAGGGGCTGAGTGACCCTTGGATGAGAGGGTGGAAGCCAAAAAGAGGTGGAAAAGTGGGCTACGCAATAGTTGGTTACCAGCAGCAATCTGTCTGAGTGTATTAGCTTATGTTGTAGCCTTTTTCGATTGCCATTAAGTCACTATTTGAGGGTAGCCATTGAGTGGCTGTCAGACATATCTTGGCCTTCGGATGAGGAATAAACTTGCTCAAGAAGCTTGGGCTAGGTGGTGGTTTCAGCGGCCAAAGATGGGCCTAATCGAGTGTGCTCAATTTGGGGTTTTAATTGGGTTTTGCCTAGAGTTAAGTCCAAATCAAAATTTTCTTGGTCAAGTGTAGCTACCAAAATGTAAGAGAGTGTACGAGGGTCTATGATTGTGTACTTGAGTGGTTAATATCATGTGAAACTGATTTAACCAAGTGATTCTTAGTCAAAACCGGCCACTTTAGGGTTTGGAAACCAAGTTTAGGGTTTCGACCATCACATAGGATTTAGGGTTTCAAATGACTCTCAAAGACTTTGGGTTTCATTAGGGTTGAAACCCTCTTTTGGTGGACCAAATCATGTTTTGGTTAGATGGAATAGTGTTTAGCATAGGTGACATGATCACATGGTTTGATTTACCCTTCATCTCCTTCACTTTTGTCCTCCACGTGAAAAATGTCCTAACACTATTCACATGAGTGGCTACAATTGTGCCATGTGTCTAATCCTAAAGTGGATTTGGACATCCAACATGGTGATTTGAAAACTATTTAAATTGGTTGCCATGTGGCGCCCTCCCGAGTGTTACAATTCATCTAAAATCTTGAACCTTTTTATTGCACCATAAAATCCTAAATATTCCTACGAATCTAGTGCCTTAATTAAATATAGAGGCACTCTCGTTCACTATTCATCCAAAAAACTCGAAACATCTTTGTAAGGGGACTTTTCTCACTTCACAAGCCCACTGGCCCTCTGCCCAATACCCAGCCCCAGGGCTCGCGATCACCCATTAAGCAAGATGCCTACAAAGAAAAGTAGTCAAGTGGATGATGGTTATGGGTAGGCCTAACATTGCCCAACCACACTCCAATCATGGGAACTTGTACAGGGCAGAGTGGGAAATATGGAGAACCCTCAATCCTCTGACATGGAATCATCAACGGATCCCCAAAGATAAATTAAGACAAGGTCAGGGAATCACGCTACATTAATGGTACCACTACCCGAGCTACATGCCACATTAATGATGCCGTCCCAGAGCCACACTACATTAAAGGACTCTGACAAAAGGAACAATACGAAGGACACGAACTCCATAGGGATAGACACGATCTATCCCCTTCCTAGACCCTATATAAAAAGCAACTCTCAGGTACGAGAAACTCTCTCTGATCCCTAGACTCTCTCACTTATTTACAAACTTCCAAGAGAATTTACTGACTTTGGCATCAGAGACTCCCCAGCCCTAAGGCTGCCCTCTCCTAGTTGCCTTCTTCTATATTTTCGTAGGCCCAAATTTTGAAGACCTGAGTTGATGGAACCTGACCCAAAGGCGTACGAAACACGAAGTTAATAGTGGCGATGTCTGTGGGATTCTTATAGATCTTGCATGTACTTTGTATGCCTCCGATAACCCGTTCTAGACAAACTGGAAGCCCACAATAGTGCTGATGAACATGGAAGCTGACCAGTGAGAGAACGAAACTCCCGGGATCAGAGGGGATGCTACGGAAGAAAGGTACGAGCACACCCCGGAAGGGATGCCTTCGAATGGCGTGGTAAGCGCAGTCTGCCCTACGATGGATGATTACACCGTACCACCACCTCCCGTCTATTCACCAGCCGAAGGCGAGGTCCAAGATGAGAAGAGGCTCAGACAGGTGGAACCTAACGAGCAGTTGGAATTCATTCCCCTCAACTCAAATAGACCAGAAGCCATGGCAGGGATTAGCAGTGAAATGGCATCTGAAGTGCAGTAGGGTTGTAATTGGGAGTTTTGATTTCTTCTTGGTTTTAAGTTGTATTCTCCATAAATTTCTGTCATTCTTATAGACACTGGGATTAGGGTTTCTCTGCATCTTCTTTGATCCATTTTTTTTATTGAAGGCATGATGAATGCTTAAGGGATACAGACCCTAAACCCGAGTTGTATGTTGATTGTCAGTTTGATGTGAAATTTGTTGAGATTATCCAGAAATATTTTGTTAGTGTTTTAATCATATACATCATCCAAATGCTTTTATCATGACTGGAATAGCATTTGATAGTAATTGAGGAATGCAAAAATCCCCTAAAATCCTTCTGTGTAAAGGAAACCTGAAGCCTAGGTATTCTTTTCGAAAAGTTTTCAGAATATTGGGTTTGAGTTTTAAAACTTGTTCTTCTTTATCAATACAGAGAGTTCAGTCTCTTTAGCTATTTTTTTTTTTATAAATTTTAGTGTGCATCCAAATCCATCTCATTCGCATCAGGATTCTCAGAAAAGAAGCAATAACTATTTCTCAAACCCTTGAATTTTCTCGTATGAATAATCTAGCCTGGCTTACAAACCGGCCCAGTGACTGAAAGATATTTTCCCATCTCATATTTGACCTTCTTACTTCCTGTTATTCCAAGAAACAATTGCATAGCATTGAATTTATCTTAATCATTGTGAAATTGACTTTGGGACTCTCATTATACACAAGTAAGACACCTTCTGCACATGAGAGGTAATTTAAAAGAAGAGCCAAGTTTTTGGCGCTGTTGCCGGGGATTAAAGGCAAATAGAAGAGCAATCAGAACACTGTAGAGAAATGAGGGACTAAGTGTGAACCTCTTCACACTCTGGTGATCTCTGACCCTAGCTTTCTCTGTTTTCCCTTTGATTATTGTGAATAACATTCTCTGTAAAAGCCTACTATCATCATCATTCTTTTTTACTGCTATCACTCTACACCAAAGCTTGGTGTTAGTTGTGTATTGGGGTTGAGCAATTGCATGTCTATTTGGAGTAGAGATCATTCTTCTTGATTGATCAGATCAGATTCTGTGACACACTCTGATTGTGAGTCACTTTCATTTGAGTCATCTTCTAAGAGTCTTGCTGAAAGAACAAGATGGGAGGAGAGTGGGGAATCATACCAGGACTCTCAAAGATTATTTGCAGCCTGCTAGGACTAGCTCACCCTCTTGCATTATACAACCTCTTAATGCAAATAATTTCAATTTTAAACCTGGCATGGTACCCCTTATACCTCATTTCCATGGGGTGGAGTCCGAGAACCCATATTTGCACATCAAAGAATCTGAGAAACTTTGTTCAACTTTTATGGATCGAACTTGTACTGAAAAAGTGATCAGACTCAAGTTATTTCCCTTTTCATTAAAAGACAAAGCCAAGACCGGGCTAAATTCTTTGAGGCCTAGATCCATAGGAACATGGCAAGAGATGCAGACTGAGTTTTTTTTTAAAATTATTTCCTATGCACAGAACCAATGCAATTAAGAGGCAGATCTTGAATTTTGCCCAAAAAGACACTGAAACCTTTTATTAGTGCTAGGAGAGGTTCAAGGATTTACTCAATGTTTGTCGTTATCATGGGTATGAAAACTGGAGGATAATAAGTTTTTTCTATGAGGGTTTACAACCTAAGATGAGACAATTCGTGGAGACAATGTGCAATGGAGAGTTCTTTAATAAAAAACACAAAAGAGGCCTTCGAGTACTTTGATTACCTGTCTAAAAATGCCCAGTCACAGGATGTTTCAGATGCGTATGATAGAATTGAACCTTTAAAAATAACTGGAGGGGGGAAATACAATTTGAGAGAGGTGGATGATTTGCATGCTAGAGTGTCTATGCTTTCTAAGAAATTGGAAACCATAGATACAAACAAAGTAAATGAAGTTCAAGTTATTCAGAAAATCCCAGAGAAATGCAATATCTATGAAGAAATAAGGCATGTCAAGTTCAACATACAACCAATCCAAATTCAACATCATCGGGGCCACCTCAATATCCTATTGCAGTACATTTTGGTCAGAGGAGAAACCTTGAGGAGACTGTCCAGCAAACGGGAACAACCCTCCAGCAATTCATGCAAGGGCAAGCATCAATAAATACACAAAATGTTCAAACCTTTAATGACATCAGAAGGACCTTGACCAAAATTTATGCAACCCTGAGCATCCAGGAGAAAGGGAAATTCCCTGCCCAGCCCCAACCCAATCCTCAAGGTCAAATTCATCAAGTGTCAGAAATGGGGGAGGGCTCTAACTTGAAGCAAGTAAAAGCTGTCACCACCTTAAGGAGTGATAAAACTTTTGAAAACCCTAGTCCTTAGAGCACAAGTGGTAAGGTTTCTAACACTATACCTATTCAAGTTGAGGAAACAACTCAATAAGTACCAACACCCTTCCCTACTAGGCTAACAGTTTCACATAAAGAAAAAAAATCAAGCTGAGATCTTAGAAGTGTTCAAACAAGTAAGGGTCAATATACCCTTACTCGATGCCATTCAACAAATTCCCACTTATGCCAAGTTTTTAAAGGACCTGTGTACAATTAAGAGGAAGTTGAGTGTGAAGGAAAAAGTATTTCTCATTGAGCATGTCAGTGCCATAATTCAACACAACACACCTCCTAAATTTAAAGACCCTGGATCCCCTACTATTGCTTGTATCATTGGGAGTTCAAAAATTGGCCACACCTTACTAGACTTAAGGTCTAGTGTCAATTTGTTGCCTTACACTATATATGAGAATATGGAGTTGGGAGAATTGAAATCAACCTCCATAACCTTGCAATTAGCTGATAGGTCAATTAAAATACCAAGGGGAGTGGTAGAGGATGTTCTAGTTCAAGTTGATAAATTCTATTATCTAGTAGATTTTGTAGTCCTTGACATGAAGTTGTCTGTTAATTTAGTTTTTAAAGCCCCTGTAATTTTGGGAAGAACATTTTTGGCTACCTCTAATGCCCTAATAAACTGTAGAAGTGGGATTCTGAAACTCAATTTTGGCAATATGACCCTGGAACTTAATATATTTAATCTGTGCAGACAACCTTAGGAGGTGGAGGAGCCTCAAGAAGTGAATCTGTTGGAGGGCATTATTTCAGAATCTTTCCCTCTAATTACTGAAAATTTTGAAGAAGGTTTTGAAACACTAGAATCTGCTGACCAATCACTGCATGTGTTTCATGTAGGACAATCAGCAGCATGGATGCCCAAGGTTGAGTAGCTAGGCCCATCATAACCAACAAAGGAGGTAGCCAAGGAGTAGGTCCAGCTTTGGACCTTAAGCCCCTACCCACAGAACTCAAGTATGCTTTTCTAGGACCTAATAACACTTTGCCTGTAGTTATATCTTCTTGTCTAACTAATAGACAAGAAGAAGAGCTATTAAAGGTCCTTATAAAACATAAAAATGCCATAGGCTGGACCTTGGCTGACATTAAGGGCATAAACCTTTTTATTTGCACTCATAAGATTTACCTGGAGGAGGACTCCAGGCCTTCTAGAGAAATGCAAAGACTCAATCCTTCAATGAAAGAAGTAGTTAAAAAGGAGGTCCTTAAACTGTTGGATGTGGGTATTATTTACTACATCTCTAATACTAGGTGGGTCAGCACCATACAAGTGGTTCCAAAACAATATGGGTTGACTATAATAAAAAATGAAGAAAATGAGTTGGTCCCCACAAGGGTAACTACAGGCTGGAGAATGTGTATTGACTATAGGAAACTTAATGCTTCCACTAGGAAAGACCATTTTCCCTTGCCATTTCTTGACCAAGTCTTGGAGAAGGTAGCTGAACATGCATTTTATTGTTTTCTAGATGGGTTCTCAGGCTATTATCAAATTGAAATAGCACCTGAAGACCAAGATAGAATTACCTTCACATGCCAATTTGGAACCTTTGCATTTAGAAGGATGCCTTTTGGGTTGTGTAACGCCCCAGCAACTTTTGAAAGGTGCATGCTCAGCATATTCAGTGATTTAATTGAGATTGGTCTAGAAGTTTTCATGGATGATTTCTCAATTTTTTGGGAACACTTTTGAGAAATGTTTGACTAATTTGCAAGCTGTTTTGGCTAGGTGTGAGGAGAAAAACTTATTGCTCAACTGGGAAAAGTGCCATTTTATGGCTCAACAGGATATAGTATTAGGACACATAGTGTCCTCAAAGGGTATTTAAGTGGATAAATAAAAAAAATAGACCTGATTTCTAAGCTACCCAGACCTAAAACTGTGAAGGACATTAGATCATTTTTAGGACATACTGGATTTTATAGAAGATTTATACAAGGGTTTAGCTCCATTTCTAAACCTTTGTGTAAATTACTTATGCATGATAATGAGTTTGAGTGGACAGTAGAACATCAAAATGCATTTGACCAGCTCAAACACATACTCACTAATGCCCCTATCATGCAACCCCCAGACTGGGCTCTCCCCTTTGAAATCATATGTGATGCCAGTGACTTTGCCATAGGAGCTGTCTTAGGCCAGTGTAGGGACAAACTACCCTATGCAATTTACTATGCCAGTAAGACATTAACTGGGGCTCAAGAAAATTACTCCACGACAGAAAAAGAATTGATGGCCATTGTATTTGCTCTAGAGAAATTTAGAACTTATATTATAGGGTCACCTGTAGTTGTCTTTACAGACCATGCAGCTTTGAAATATTTGTTTACAAAAAAGGATGCTAAGCCAAGGCTGATTAGGTGGGTGCTTCTCTTGCAGGAATTCAATATCACAATTCAAGACACAACAGGAGTGGAGAACGTGGTGGCTAACCACCTATCTAGAATAATTGTCACTAAATATGATATTTCTTCATCAATTTATGAATCTTTTCCTGATAAACAAATACTTTTAGTTGAGAATACACCGTGGTATTCTCATATTGTCGATTTCTTGGTAACAAGGAAAACACCTCCACACTGGATTCCTCAGGATCTAAAAAGGTTCAAATCAGAGGTAAAGTATATTTTTTTTATGACAACCCTTACCTGTTCAAATACTATTCTAATAAATAATCTGTAAATGTGTCCCAGACAATGAGATATCTTCTGTCCTATCTGCTTTTCACAATGGGGCTTGTGGGGGCCACTTTTCTGCAAAGAAAACAATGGCTAAACTCCTACAATCTGGTTTGTATTGGCCCCATATGTTTAAAGATGTTTTTGAATTCTGCAAAAGGTGTGAGCCATGTCAAAAACTAGGAGGGATAACTAGGAGGAATATGATGCCCTTGCACTCAATCTTGGTTTTGGAAATTTTTGATTACTGGGGTTTGGACTTCATGCGTCCATTTCCCCCATCCTTTGGGTATGTTTATATTTTGGTAGCCGTAGATTATGTGTCCAAATGGGTGGAAGCCATCCCTTGTAAAAAGAATGATCACCAAGTGGTGCTCAAATTCATAAAAGACAACATAGTGTCCAGGTTTGGTATGCCCCGGGACATAATCAGTGATAATGGAACACACTTCTGTAATAAACCACTAGAATCACTTTTAAAGAAGTATGGGATCCATCATAAAGTGTCCACCCCCTATCACCCACAAACCAATGGCCAAGTTGAATTAGCAAATACGGAAATTAAGCATGTTCTTGAAAAAATTGTTAACCCCTCAAGAAAAGATTGGTCTTTGAGATTGATTGATGCCTTGTGGGCATATAGATTTGCTTATAAGACTATACTTGGTATGTCCCCTTATAGGCTGGTTTATGGCAAAGCATGCCATCTCCCTGTAAAACTTGAGCACAAAGCTTACTGGGCAGTGAAAAAATTTAATTTTGACATGAAAAAAATTGGATCTTTGAGAAGGTTGCAATTGTCTAAGTTAGAGGAGCTTAGGAGGGATGCATATGAGAATTCTAAGCTTGCCAAGGAACACATGAAGGTATTACATGATTGAAGCATCCTTAGAAAAAATTTTGAACCTAATCAACAAGTTTTTCTTTACAATTCTAGGCTTCATTTGTTCCCTGGAAAATTAAGATCTCCATGGAGTGGGCCATAGCTACTAAAATCAGTTTCTCTTCATGGTGCCATAGAAATAACAAACCCTCAAAACGGTAACACTTTCAAGGTGAATAGCCATAGATTGAAGCCATACTTAGGGACTAATGCACCAGAAATTTCATCCATCCCATTATAGGAACCAATTGTCAACTGACCAAGTTCCAACACAAACTGCAAGTTTCAATAACTTTGTTTATTTTTTGTAGTTTTCTTCTTTTTTCCTTCCTTTCTTTGCTCTTTCCCTTTTCCTGAAGGTTTTTTTTTTTTTTTTCAAAACTATTGGCCTCAATATCTAACTAGATTGCACTGCAGGACGTACTCTTTTTTTTTTCTTGTTTTACATCTTTCAAATGTTAAGTTCTACTACCAAGGTAACATCTCTTCATTTACTCTTCTTCATTCACATATTGAGGATAATGTTTCATTTTAGAAGGGGCAGGGGGTGATTAAGCTGAGTTATTGCATATTTTATACGTTTAGGACCAATATATTTTAATTATTTCATTTCATTATTATTGGTTTTAGATGGAGAAATGGTTAAGATGAATAAATTTGAGTTGTGATTTAAATTGGTTAATAGCATGATTAATGCTTAATTTTATATATAACTTGTGATGAAATTGGATAGTGTGCTTTCACATGCACAAAAAATTTTTGATATTCTATTCTTCTTTTTTATTTTATTTATTTTCTAATTTTTATTTATTTATTTTTTATATAGGCCAAGAAATGTAAAACCAAGAAAATACAAAAGTCAAAAAGGTTTTTTTTGGTTTCTCTAGAGCCACACATGCACGTTAGGGGGCGGGGTCCCCCGTCCGCTGCCCGGGGTGCGGGGGTGGACCCCCACCCGTCCGCACCCCCGTACATGGTACTGGGCCTTCGGCCCAGTACTTTTTTCTGGGCCATAAATGGCCCAGAATCAGTTTTTGGGCCCCTTTGGGCCCAGAATTCGTTTTGGGCCACTTTGGGCCCATTATTTATATTAAAAAAAATATAAATTTAAAAACAGAAAAGAAATATTTTTTTTTTATAAGTAGATATTAAGTTTTAACTATTAAATAATTAAGTAATATTCATCACTAAGGCAATAAGACACTATGCTACAATAAATAGTTTACAATTATACAAATTAAGAGAACTAATAAACTATTACACTATTACAAACTCTTCTAAAAAAAATAAATATTACAAATTGTATAATTAACTATTGTAGCAACATTACAATAATTGTAAATTAAGAAAATTAATTTTGGGGGTGGAGCCGTAGTTGTGAGTTCACTGAGTTGTGTCGAATGTCGATTGCTGTGAGACTGAAAATCAATAAGTTAAAAATAAAAGTTAATAAGTCAAAAAACCTGAAATATTAATAAGTTAAAAATAAAACAAATTAGAATTAAAAAGTTATAAAAATGAAACAAAGTTTTAAATGCAAAAAACAATTAGGGAAGAAATTATGCAAACCATGGCAATGGTGAGTCCAATACAAAAGTCATACTGCATCGGAGGTAGCCGTAGACGCCGTCTCATGTATCACTATAAGTATTAAATTTGAAATGAAATTAATGAATACCAATTAAATGAAAATAAATAAATGAAAATAAGAAATTAGAATAAATACCAGATCCAGATTGATCATCACCCTCCTCCTCGACGTCGGCCTCCTCATACTCAAGAACATCCGGAACATGAATTGGAGTTCCCTTGATCCAATTCTGGTGCAAATCAAAGCCTCCACAGTGGCAGGAGCTAATGAACTCCGAAATGAATCTAATACACGTCCTCCGGTGCTAAAGGCCGACTCTGAGGCTACTGTGCTAACAGGGATGGCCAAAAGTGTGCGGGCTATCTCTCCAAGGATGGGATACTTCACAGCATTCACCTTCCACCAACTTAATATATCGAAATCTCGTGAAAATGGTAGCATCTCTGCTGCTAAGTATCTGTCTATCTCTGACTGAGCCTCTACAGAAGTCCGGAGGAAGGGGGCCTGCTCATACCTCTCACCCCACTCCAATCTACGCCTTTTCCCACTCTCGACTTCAGGAAACTGTGAGCCTGAGGCTGAGGGGGTAGATGTAGGTGCCGCAATATTACCACCCCGCAGGGTGGAAAACTCATCAAATAATCTAGTAAGGGTTTCCCGAACCCTTGCTGCAATAAGCTCCGCCCAAACTTGCCCGTACGCAAGGCCCAATCCAAATATCATGCCATCCAACTTATACCTCGGGTCAAATACGACAGCTACATATAACAAAATATTAGCCCTAGTTAAATCTCCCCAATACTTGTCGTACTTTGACCTCATAATCAATGCCATCTCCCGCAGCCTAATGTGACCACCTGCGACCATGTCATCTAATTCTTCTTTTACCCTACATATTTGCTGGCATACAACATTGGATGTAGGGTATAAAGTTCCAAATAGCCTCGTGGTGATATCGTAAAAAAGCCTCAAAAAGTCTACAAAAATAGTTACAACTTCCCAATCATCAGCTACGGGTTTCCCCAATCCCCCGTGATCATCAAAATATTTTACATATTGGATGTCTTCATCACCCAATAATGCAAATGCCAGCCTATATTCTTGGGCCGCCTCTAACATCAGAAATGTTGAGTTCCATCGTGTAGGCATATCAGTACAAAGACCCTTCTTAGATGTTAGACCCGCAGATCTCGCAGCAACCTTGAATTTCTCCAACCTTGAAGGAGAAGATCTCACCCATCTCACAGCAGTCCTAACTCGAGCAATCGAGTCATGAAGATCTCTCAAACCATCACTGACAATCAAATTCAGAATATGTGCTGCACATCTCACATGCAGACACTCACCACCCATAAGTGTCTTATTTGCCTCTCTAAGATAAGTTCTCAAATGTCCTAATGCAACATCGTTAGACGAGGCATTATCGACTGTGACTGTAACAACTCGGCTCAAACCCCACTCTTTTATTGAAGCCTCCAAGGCCTTCCCAACTGTCTCACCCTTATGATCGGTGATTTTACAAAATTTTATGATTTTCTTGTGTAATGTCCAATGGCAATCAATAAAATGCACAGTCAAAGACATATAATTAAAATTTTGGATCGATGTCCAAGTGTCAGTGGTGAGACAAACAAATTGATCTGCCAATTGACCCCTCAACTTCTCCTTTTCAATGTAAAAATGCTTTTTTACATCCTTTGCCACCGTGTGGCGAGAGGGAATATTAAACCTTGGTTCCAAGTAGTGAGAATACGCCTGGAACCCTTTCCCGTCTACAATTTGAAAAGGTAGCTCGTCCATTATGACCATACGAGCTAGATGTCTTCTACACTCATCGGGATCATACTTAGTATACCCCCTCAAACTTGCACCCCCACTAGTCCCATCCACCATTTTTTGAAGTCCAACTTCTAGCCTAGATTGGCTTTTATCTTGTAATGATCTTAATATTGGACTTTTTTTGCATTGCTCTTCTAAGTGCACCTTTAATTGAGAGGTGCCATGTTTCCTATAGTGGCATCCATAAATTTTGCCACAATGGTTACACTTGGCTTGGGGGTTACTTGAGTCACCACCCTCTAATTTGGTGAAATGAGTCCAAACTATTGAAGCAGGTTTCTTGCTGGGCTTGGGGGCGGGGCAAGGTGCCGTAGGGCTAGGGGTAGGGGTATGAGTAGGAGGGGTAGGTGTAGGTGTAGGTGTAGGGGTAGGGGTGCCCTCGGCCTGAAAAGGAGAGCTCGCACTCGAATCCGCTGGAATATCCATGAACTAAAGCAAACAAGAAATCTGAAATAATAGAAAACATAACAACTATATAATGAACATAAAAGAAAAGTAGAATAACAAAAAGTATCACACTATCACTTTACATTCATATATATATATATATTGTGTTAATAAAGTATATTAACAAATACACTATATGTTGTTAATAAAGTATATTAACAAATACACTATATGAGGCAAGAAAATATGGATGTTTCCTTTATTTAAGTAAGGTGGAAAAGTCCACATCCAACAAATTAAAAAATATTAACAAAGAAATGAGAAATAAAAAAATAATATTGAATTTTTGGACTCTTATCTTCTTCTTTTTTTCTTTTTCTTTTTATAAACATATCTTTTGGGAATGTATTTATAGCTGTACAGTTTTGTCATTAGTCCTAGTTTCCTTACTTAGATAGTATCTGTATTTAGTTCTAGTTTCCTTTTTTTAGACAAGATTCTGTTGCTGTAAATAGTGATTATAGCCTTGTAACATGCACGGCAGTGCCTATATAATGAAAGCAAGTCCTCACAAAGGAGGTATTGAATCCAATTTGACACCTTCTAGCTACATACAATTATATATAAACAATTATTTGCTTATTAGTTGTATATACTATCCAACTATTTATATATATATATATACATACAAGTTGACATAAAAAGGGGTGCCACTTAACCAATATGCATGTGCACCCAGCTTCGCAAGAAGACTGCATGTCTTCAAATGTGTACACACACACACAGAGATCATTGCGTGAAATCAAAACAAATAAGAATTTGATTTTGGGGTAAAATAAAGTGGCTTCATTGTAGCTTCTTGCTTGGACATGATGATATACAACTGATCTTTTTCATGATCACAAGGAATAATATTCATGCAAACATCACAGCCGATCTTTTTATTGCAAAAGAATGCAATGAAGCTACAGAATCATTGGTATAATTTTTAAGCTCAACCACACAATGAGAACACCAACACTACCCTTTCCCCATAATAACAACAACAATTGTTACTACTAATATTGGATATGATTTTCAAGAAGCAGCAGAAAATCCAAATTATCATAGGCTTCATAGCATAATGGATATGCAAAAGAAATTGTGAAATGGGGCCTAAAACTCATTTACCTCCCATTGAAAATATCAAATTCATTTTCTAGCTAATACGAGGCTTTGGATGCTATATATTTGACCCCACATGCCAACGATGAATTTATCATCTCCTAAGAGTTTAGATTTTTTGGAGTTTAAATTTTTTAGATAAGTATGATTTAACTCAAAGAATGAAAGTATAGCATGAGACTTTTCGGAATTAATTCCAAATCATGCTTGCTCTCTACTGATTTTTCTCCTTTGAAAGCCCTAAATTAATTTAGGGGTTTCAATCTTTGAAACCCCTAAATTAATTTAGGGTATTTCGATACCCTAAATTAATTTAGGGGTTTCAAAGATTGAAACCCCTAAATTAATTTAGGGTTTCGGATTTGAGCCCTAAATTAATTTAGGGGTTTCAATCTTTGAATCCCCTAAATTAATTTAGGGTATTTCGAAACCCTAAATTAATTTAGGGGTTTCAAGATTGAAACCCCTAAATTAATTTAGGGTTTCGGATTTGAGCCCTAAATTAATTTAGGGGTTTCAAAGATTGAAACCCCTAAATTAATTTAGGGTTTCGGATTTGAGCCCTAAATTAAATTAGGGGTTTCAATCCAAATTAATTACACAATTAATTTCAATCCAAACCGAAATAATTACAGAAATGAGAAAACAAACACAATTCACATGCATTTCACGGACTCATTCAAATTTCAAACCAAAACACATGCACAATCTAAGCTCCACACCACACAATTCACAAAAATCCCATCCTCCATCTCCGATAAACCCCATCCTTCCTCCAATCTCCATTAAAAATATAAATCACAACAAAATAAAATAGGATAGGGTTTGAGTTTCTTACCTTCGAGTTCGGGATTCGGATCTTTGGTGAGAT
>NW_023361936.1:0-282 GCF_001411555.2 Juglans regia
TAGGCCATTTGTCTTATTTTGGTTGCAATTCTTTCAAGTTCCAAAACTCATGAATAAACCAAAATCTTGTAACAAAGATCTTCCTATCCTAAGTTTAAAAACACCCTTAAAACTATCCATTAAGAAAAAGCTAATTATCAATACCAAACGTTTTGTAAAAAGACCCAAACTTTTTAACAAAAGTAAACCTTAAATCACAAGTTTTGACCTTAATAAAAACATCTCCAAGAATTTCAAAAAAATCAAATCTTACTTCTAACATATTCATAACATCATCCTAAG
>NW_023361937.1:0-281 GCF_001411555.2 Juglans regia
TTTTTTTTTTTTTTTTTTTTTTTTACACTCAATAGGTTGAGGTGTGCTGGTGTGGGGCTGATGCAAATATTTTTCCTATTTTCAAATGTTCGGTAATACGGGGTGGTGGATTGTCTGTTCCCTAGCAATCATCAACATCACTCAATGTGTTCTTTTTTGAAAAACTCTTGGCATCAGCCAAAGTACACCTTACGTGGCATGTAATTTTTTTCCCTCCTCCTCGTCCCTGTCGCCCGTTCCTCTCCCACTCATTTTGAAATTCTTCTTTGAGCCAACACCCC
>NW_023361938.1:0-282 GCF_001411555.2 Juglans regia
TGATAAATATTATTATGATTTTATTTTTAATTTATATATAATAGTGATAAATATTATAGTATTTTATTTTTTATTTATATATAATAGTGATTTTATTTTTATTTTTTATTTATATATAATAGAGATAAATATTATAATGATTTTATTTTTTATTTATATATTATAGTGATTTTATTTTTTATTTAAATATTATAATGATTTTATTTTTTATTTATATATTATAGCGATTTTATATTTTATTTATATATAATAGTGATAAATATTTTTTATTTATATATTATA
>NW_023361939.1:0-282 GCF_001411555.2 Juglans regia
TCGGAGCAACTCTTATTTTTACGAAATTGCCCATGCCATGTAGGAAACCAATTGAGCGAAATGTGTCAAAAATAAAGGGTTGGAGTCTTTTGTTCGCGGGCACCGTATGGTACTACCATGACCATAGGGTAAGTATGCCCCAACACGGGGGGAATTGGAGCAACTCTTATTTTTACCGCTTTGCCCAAGCTTTGTACAAAACCGATTCAGCGCAAAGTGGCAAAAATAAGAGGTTGGAGTCTTTTGCTCGCGGGCATCCTGTCGTACTACCATGACCATAGG
>NW_023361940.1:0-282 GCF_001411555.2 Juglans regia
TAACATAAACTTGGTTTTGGGATTTTTGTAACTAATTCCTTCTCTTTTGTATATAGTATTCATCAACCATAAGTGAAGGTTGACTAATAAAATTAGAGTACACCGTCCTCTTCTTGAATATATCTGCCTATTACTTAAAAGCGACTATAAGTTACTGTTCATTACTATTTATCATGAACAGTAAATCTAAATCAGTCGTTTTTTTTTTTTTTTTTTTTTTTTTTTTTTTTTTTTTTTTTTTTTTTTTTTTTTTTTTTTTTTTTTTTTTTTTTTTTTGTTTTT
>NW_023361941.1:0-281 GCF_001411555.2 Juglans regia
TTTTTTTTTTTTTTTTTTTTTTTTTTTTTTTTTTTTTACACTCAATAGGTTTAGTGTGTGCTGGTGTGGGGCTGATGCAAATATTTTTCCAATTGAAAAAAAGGGAGAAATCAATGTGCATGCAGTAGTTATGCATGGGTTTAATGCAGTATTGTTTGGCTTAGCTCGCGGGTTTTCGCATTGGGTCCCTTTCAAAATATTTGGGCCCACATCTCAGATAGTGTATGAACTTAATAAATGGTTGGGTCGGTTTAAGCGGTCTAAATAATCACTTTGGCTTA
>NW_023361942.1:0-281 GCF_001411555.2 Juglans regia
ACCTCAATTTTTTGTTTGACATAATCTAGTGCGAGACCCATTGACTCCTCCATATGATGGGAGCAAGGTAATCCGACAGGCCAATTATATGAGATTTTTCAAAATGCTTAATTTGATTGTTGGCTATAACATCGATCCGAAAAAACACAAGACTGATTTCATGATCGATCAAGCCAGATTTTTGCTACGGATAGCACGGGAGGATCCCATTGATCTGGCATCCCAAATTTCTTATTTCATGTTTCGAGATAATGAGTTTTATAATTTTCTCACTTATCTTA
>NW_023361944.1:0-281 GCF_001411555.2 Juglans regia
CTCTCTCTCTCTCTCTCTCTCTCTCTCTCTCTCTCTCTCTCTCTCTCTCTCTCTCTCTCTCTCTCTCTCTCTCTCTCTCTCTCTCTGAGGCACCAAACCTCAAATTGAGATTTTTCTTGGCTATCTCCACTCTTGTTTCACCCCTATAGCATAAAGTGTGACACACCGGCACTTGGTTTTTGACCGATCTAGTATAGGATCTGTGTCGTTTTTTTATTCCTTAGAGCTTAGTTTTGAGATATGATTGCAGTCCCTAAATGTTTTTTTTTTTTTTTTTTTTT
>NW_023361945.1:0-280 GCF_001411555.2 Juglans regia
ATATTTTTTAATTTTTAATTTTTAAACTTTTCATCTAATCATTATCTAATAATTATTCAAATACAAAAATTAATACAACTTTTATAAATTTTAAAATAAAAATACTATTAAAAATTACATTACAATAAATTTTTTAAATTTATTTATTTACTTTTGCAAACCAATGTTTTTAATTTCGTACCGTACCGGCCGGTACGGCCGAAATTTTTCGTTTCGGCCGTCCGGCCGGTACAGGTACTAGATATATACCGTACCGGCCAAAATACCGGCCGTATCGGCC
>NW_023361946.1:0-61384 GCF_001411555.2 Juglans regia
CATCCTTGGAGAGATAGCCCGCACACTTTTGGCCATCCCTGTTAGCACAGTAGCCTCAGAGTCGGCCTTTAGCACCGGAGGACGGGTATTAGATTCATTTCGGAGTTCATTAGCTCCTGCCACTGTGGAGGCTTTGATTTGCACGCAGAATTGGATCAAAGGAACTCCAATTCATGTTCCGGATGTTCTTGAGTATGAGGAGGCCGACGTCGAGGAGGAGGGTGATGATCAGTCTGGATCTGGTATTTATTCTAATTTCTTATTTTCATTTATTTATTTTCATTTAATTGGTATTCATTAATTTCATTTCAAATTTAATACTTATAGTGATACATGAGACAGCGTCTACGGCTACCTCCGATGCAGTATGACTTTTGTATTGGACTCACCATTGCCATGGTTTGCATAATTTCTCCCCTAATTGTTTTTTGCATTTCAAACTTTGTTTCATTTTTATAACTTTTTAATTCTAATTTGTTTTATTTTTAACTTATTAATATTTCAGGTTTTTTGACTTATTAACTTTTATTTTTAACTTATTGATTTTCAGTCTCACAGTAATCGACATTCGACACAACTCAGTGAACTCACAACTACGGCTCCACCCCAAAATCAATTTTCTTAATTTACAATTATTGTAATGTTGCTACAATAGTTAATTATACAATTTGTAATATTTATTTTTTTTAGAAGAGTTTGTAATAGTGTAATAGTTTATTAGTTCTCTTAATTTGTATAATTGTAAACTATTTATTTTAGTATAGTGTCTTACTGCCTTAGTGATGAATATTACTTAATTATTTAATAGTTAAAACTTAATATCTACTTATAAAAAAAAAAGTATTTGTTTTCTGTTTTTAAATTTATATATTTTTTAATCTAAATAATGGGTCCAAAGTGGCCCAAAACGAATTCTGGGCCCAAAGGGGCCCAAAAACTGATTCTGGGCCATTTAGGACCTAGAAAAATGTACTGGGCCAAAGGCCCAGTACATATGCCGAGGTGCGGACAGGTGGGGGCCCAGTACCATATGGGGGGCAGGGGACGGGGGAGGGGTGGCCCCACCCCGTAGGGGGCGGGTACCACCCCTAGTTGATACATTTATTTTACAAGTTGATGTATTAGTTAATTTGATACTACATTCAAATTTTGAGTTAACTTTTTGTGGAGCTAACATTGCCACCTCATTGCCAAGTCAGAGTATAATATATATAATTTAATAGTTAAGAAGTGATTATTAATAAATGTGCATATTTTTTTTAAATATTAAATATTTAAAAATACTTTTAAAGAAAAAAATGCAATTGTACAGATCAGTACCATGGGAATGGGTTTAATTAATTTTAAAAAAACTTTAAAAATTAGTTTTTGGCTGTACGTAAAGAGAAAGTCACCTCCACAAAGACTTTTTTGTCGCTTTGCTTTCAATTATTTTGGTTGGGTAGGAATGGGTTTAATTAATTCACTATTATTTTCCCTACATTATATGGCATATTCACATGAAGGAAGTATGGATGGCACATCATGTATAAATAATACATCATGCGTTTACATACGACATTCTACAGATTCAAAGGACATGAATTTCCTATTTATAACTATTTATAAAGCTAGATATATAGGTGGTAATTAAAGCACCTGATCAACTCTCGTACCACAAAGTAAATGAAATTTAAATTTAAAACTGAAAAATAATTAAAAAAAAAAGTTAAAAAGTATTTTTAAGACGTAAATTCAAAAAAACTATAAACTTAGGTTTAATTTGTTTAATATTATTAGGAAAAATGCAAAACTCTAAAATATAAAATAAACATTAAAAATGATTTTAAGACACGTAATAAGTTAAAAAAAAATTATAAACTTGTGTGTTTAAAAAATGTAAATTATATGTTTATAATAATTACTTGGAAAAAGTCCAGTAAATTAAAGTCGAAATCACACGCGCGTACGTGGCCGACTACTACTGATCTGAAGTACTTGTACTTGAAAGCATTTTTTTTTTTTTTAAAATCTCAAAATTAAGTTGGATCGGATCTAAGAAATTGTCATTAATTCATAGCATTTAAACCCCGAGTGATCAAACAATTATTCAAGCCTATAATTAAGAATGTTATAATGCTCTTTACTAGAGTTAAGAATAGAAGAACTATATTGGGATGAAAGAGGATGACATGATGTGGATCAATAAAGATGGATTTCGTTAAATTTAAGAGGAATGTTACAGCTACAAAAAGATTATATAAAAGTAATTTTTTAAATTGATATGAATTGATATGATTTTTTAAATCTATTTTATAATAAAAGTAACAATATTACAATCTGACGAATTACATGAAATCACATTAGTTTATGAGATTATTTTTATGTAATTTCTTTATGACTAAAACATTTCTCTAAATTTAAAGGTTTGGGTTGCATGTAATATTTATTGTTGTCTATGGGTATTGTTTGGACGAATAGTACCTTCTTTTTAATAATACAGATGATTTTTTAAAATGAAGCATGATCTAGAATTACCAACTCCTTTGCAATTAATTTTATTAATGACATTACGCAAATCTTAATGATTAGCTTTGGGATGAAATGATCTGTAATTGCTGCATATAAACTTAAAAATAAGAAAAAAAAAAAACTATACATACACACATATATATATACTAGCAGTAGGCAACGTCCAAGGGACATTTGCCTAATTTTTTTTTTATTTTTTTATCTAGTGATTAAGGAAGTATTTTTTTAATGATGTTAAAATTTTTTATTTTTTTAAAAATATTTATGATGATTAAAAAATACATGAAAAAAAAATAAAATAAAGAAATGAAATATACATTTAGGACATATTTTTGGACTACTTTTTCATTAGTTGTAGCAGTTCTTTTTAGTTAATTAAGAATATTATCATATTTAAATTATGTTAAAACTCTAATTATTTATATAGTTATACTTTTTTAAAAATATTTAACAAAATTTGATCATTTATTTAATGATGAAATATTAGTATTTTATAAATTAAATTTGATAATTTATTTATGATATGATATTTATATGTTAATTATCTATTTTAAATTAATTTAAATCAGTATTTAAATTTTTACCATTTGATCAAACTTGGTTACTTTGAAATTAGTGGTATTTGTGTAAAATCTTGTATGGCGTGAAGAAAAAAATAAAGTGTAATTTCGAATATTAAAATAGTCTAATATATAAGAATAAAATTATTATTTATTTATGTTCATCATTTATTATGAAATTTAAATTATACTAAAAATTCAAATTAATTAGATAGTTTTTTTCTCTTAAAAATGTACAGTAAAATTTTATCATTTATTTAAGAATAAAAAATTAATATTTTATAAATTAAAATTGATTTTTAGTGTATGATATAATAAACAGTAATAAGATATGCGAAAAAAAACAGCTTCTTTATTGTTCATTTAAAACTAAAAAATCAACATTTTTTTTCACTTTTTCTTTCTTCCTCTCTCTCATTCCCTACGCACAATTGCGGTATTACGTTGCACATTGACATTCACATGGACCAAAAAAAAAAACTATTTACGGTTCATTACTGTTCATCATATTATTGATGAATGGTAATAGAATATGCGAAGAAAAAAAAAACTGATTTACTGTTTATACTGTTAATAAACAATAATAAACAGTATATTTATAGATACTTTTTAAGTAATAGGAAGGTATATTTATATATTTGAATTTACATGAATATTATACATGAGATCGAAGACTGGAGCCGGCCGATCTTTAGTGAGCGCCTCCCAGCCGGCCGGCGCCTAAAAAGTAGGCTAATTGAATGTAGTGTTGGCATTGGCATCGACCCCCAACCACTTAGTTGCCTTCCTCACAACTGCCCAATATTGCTTCTACGTTTAAAATAGTCTTCGCTCAGTCCTCCTCTTTTTGAAAAGTCTTTAGGGTCTTTATCTGCTTCCCAACCACATTATCATATATTAATATATATATATATACACATATATATATTCATTGCATGCTAAAATAAAATAGTAACTCCAATAGTACTATCATGATCTTCTTCCTTTAAAACCCCCCCTTCTCTTCTTTATTTTAATATGCATGGCTTCCTTCAGTACTCACCTACACAAACAATTAACATAACCTCCCTCTCTCTCTCTCTCTCTCTCTCTCTCTCGTATGGCAATGGGGGCTCACCGTGATCGTTTTGGATTGATCTCAAAATGTAGCACCGAGGGACGTTCGAACCAGACGGTGGCTTCGGACCTAGACGGCACACTTCTCGTGTCACGAAGTGCTTTCCCTTACTTCTTGCTTGTTGCCCTTGAAGCCGGTAGCCTTCTCAGGGCGCTACTGCTTTTAGCATCTGTTCCGTTCGTGTATTTTACCTACTTGTTCATTTCGGAGTCCATGGCAATCCAAACCTTTATCTTCATTTCCTTCGCGGGGTTGAAAGTCAAGGACATTGAGCTTGTTTCTAGGTCTGTCCTCCCCAAGTTCTACGCCAAGGACGTGCACCCGGAGACTTGGAGAGTCTTCAACTCCTTCGGGAAGCGGTACATTATCACTGCGAATCCCAGAATCATGGTGGAACCATTTGCCAAGTCCTTTTTAGGTGCGGATAAGGTCATTGGAACCGAGTTGGAAGTAACAAAGTCCGGTAGGGCAACTGGGTTTTCGAAGAAACCAGGTGTTCTTGTTGGGGATCACAAAAGAGCAGCCATTGTAAAAGAATTCGGCACAAACATTCCAGATTTGGGTCTAGGTGATCGAGAAACAGACCATGATTTCATGTCGCTTTGCAGGGTTTGTTCTTCTCATTACGCACTCATTATTTTTTCTGTGCATACTTTTTCTGATTATCTTCTTTCCCACATCCACCTCTAACTTTTACTTGCAGTTCTGTTCTCTTTTATGGATGTGGTTATTCAATATTTTACTCCATGAGCTGTACCAGCTTCCTCAGCTCAAAATAAGTAGTACCTGTACAGCTATAATTAAAACTCATATTATATCATCTAGCTTTATTACAGGTTTGGTGAGAGCGTTTATGGCAACAATATTGCTGTCAAGTGGTCCACAGCTAGCGTTTTAATTTTTTATGTCCCCATTCTTCAATGGCTTCTATATATATTTTGAGCCATCTTCTTCCCTAGGATCGACTATGCTTTTCCAGGCCTTCAGTCATTTTACATGAAAAAAAAAAAACTATCAGTTCATTCACCCGATTATATTTATGGTTGCGCGCGCCCTCAAATTTGTGAATTATGGAGCACACAAGGAACATTCATATCTCGTGGTAATTAGGAGATCATTGACACCCGCCATGAATACATATATTCACGTCCAACCCGGCCAATTACTAAGATCTCTCTCTCTCTCTCTCTCTCTATTGATGTCTGTCACACTCATCAGAATGCATTTATCATTTTCCGTCAATAATACGCCACCCATAAACGGCCAGCTAGATTGGTGCTCCGGTCCTTTGGTCTATTTCATCCCATTTCGGACAGTTTCTATTACATCTGATCAAATCAGCCTTTTACAGTACGATGATCATCCTATTAGTATTCTCAAGTCTATATAGCTTGTGAACTCTTAGAGAGAAAATCATGACAACGGCTTACTTTCATATATATAAATATATATATATATATATATATATATGTATTTAGTAATCATATAGTGATTTCTTATCATGTAGCTAGCCCAATATATAATATGGTAAACTTAATGAATGCAATAGTTTTTATAACACTTTTATTTTCAATATTAAACTAATCTAGCTAGTATATATTTCTGGAGTATGGTCGTGGATAATTATAAGCAAGCAGCACTAAGGGCAGGTTTGTGGGTGAGATAAGAATTTTGTATTTTGTTTTAATGTTTAAAATATTATATTTTAGTATTATTATTGTATTAGGATTTGAAAAAGTTGAATTGGAATTTGAAAAAGTTGAATTAGTATGGAGATTTGAAAAAAATGTAATGATGAGATGAGATTAAATGAAAATTTTGTATCTCTTCCCACTTCCCAAACCTGCCCTAGGGGCACTGGAAATAATTACTCGATATTTCAACTGGGTATATAATTATTTAAATCAATCCAAATTCATGATCAGTACGACGATCGATTGAATAAGATTTTCCTGACAAGTTTCTGATGAATGCAATATTTATGTGCGTACGTACATGGAAAGCTCATGAATTTTGATCAGCTTGTTCTTTAATTTGTGAACTGCAGGAAGGATACATGGTCCCAAGAACAAAAAGCGAGCCACTGCCAAGAAACAAGCTATTAAGCCCAATTATATTTCACGATGGCCGGTTATCTCAGAGACCAACCCCTCTGGTTGCCCTTTTGACCTTCTTATGGATGCCAATTGGCATTGTTCTCTCCATCCTCAGGGTCTACCTAAACATCCCTTTGCCAGAGCGAATTGTCTTCTACAATTACAAGATCCTTGGCATTAAACTCACCGTTAAGGGCACTCCTCCACCACCACCCAAGAAAGGCCATGGAGGAGTGCTCTTTGTTTGCAACCATCGTACAGTTTTAGACCCTGTTGTCATTTCCGTTGCCCTAGGGAGAAAAATCAGTTGTGTCACTTACAGTATAAGCAAATTCTCAGAACTTATTTCACCAATTAAAGCCGTTGCATTATCTAGGGAAAGAGAGAGAGATGCAGCTAATATTAAGCGGTTGCTTGAAGATGGAGACCTAGTGATTTGCCCTGAGGGAACCACTTGCAGAGAGCCATTCCTCTTGAGATTTAGTGCTATGTTTGCTGAGCTTACCGATAGGATTGTGCCGGTTGCGATCAACACAAAACAAAAGGTGTTTAATGGAACGACCGTACGTGGGCACAAGCTGTTGGATCCTTACTTCGTGTTCATGAATCCAATGCCCACATATGAGATCACCTTCTTGAATCAGCTTCCCATGGAGCTCACTTGCAAAGGTGGGAAATCAGCCATCGAAGTTGCCAACTACATTCAGAGGGTGCTGGCCGGGACATTGGGCTTCGAGTGCACAAACTTGACTAGGAAGGATAAGTATGCCATGCTCGCAGGAACAGACGGCCGGGTTCCAGCCAAGATCAAGGAAAACGCCTAAGTTAGAGATCAGAAGAAGCTAGCAAATTAATTAATCAGTATCCCATGATTAATTTTCAGTATTTTTTTTTTTCAGATATGTTATGAAAATTTGATGATAAGCAATAAAAATAGATTTGTGATGGTGATTGCAATTGAAATATATAAGATCAGTCATTTCATGTACATATTTTTTTATTTGTTTAATTAATTGGATCATGTATATATACATGAAAATCAATATTTAGTTCCTGTTATTGGAACAATGCGTCGTATCAAAGTGGACTGTACTACAATTTTTTTTTATTTTATATAAAAACATATTGCATTCATTAATAACAAACATTACAAATTTGACCTGAAACATATATTATAAGTCAACTACCATATTAATAGCTCTCTAGTACACACTCATGACTGACATGGTCTAGTCTAAGCTGCAAAACCTCTAAGACAACACTACTATATCTAGGACAGAGTTAACCAAACTTCATACTCCGCCTAAGATGGAGTAGGGTTAAACCAAACCCCACACTCCGTCTAAAACGGAGTTGAGGATACACTCTACGGACGAAAATTTAAGAGATTATGTGTTTTTTTATTTTTATTTTTGTAAAAATAAAAGTCATTACAGGAATTAAAAATACATATGAAAATAAAGGATTACATCTTAGAAAGATATAGATCTACATTTTCAACCTTGGAGGGAAAAAAAAAACACAAACAACGGCTGTGATGGCGCGTGAGAGCCATGCACTACCCTGGTGGTATGGCGGATGATCAGGTCTGAAGTAACTGGTGGTCCTGGACCCAAAGAAGCCACGCGTGGTGGCAAAAGGGCATCCTTAGTGGTGACGCGTGGGATACACGCACTCCATTCTGTAAAATTATTTGCCCGTCAGAAGGATCGGCGCTTTGGGAAGCCTGCAGTAAGACACGTGGTGGTCCCTAGAGAGCAGCAAATTAGTTTTCCTCCATACTTAACTCTAAAAAAACCCAAAAATAAAAGAGAAATAGAGAAACTTAGAGATGTGAGGAATGAGAGGTGAGGGAAGAATGGGGAGGAGCCGAAGCCCACCTACACCGTTTCTGATCTGGGTAGTTTCTAGAGAGATAATTCTCTCTCTCTAAAAAACTAGGGCCGGCTGACTGTACTACTCTTATACCTTCTGTGCCTGATAAGAAACACGCGTAATTTCAAGGCGCTGCTGGTGGCCGTGGCCAGGACAGGAAATTTAATACATGTGAGAAAAATTGTACATGTGAGAAAAATTAGGTACATAGTATAATTGTAGCATTGATGGCGTTTTTGTCTCTAGAGGCCAATATTGCACTCTTGAAATGATAGATAAAACACGTACGTACAAGATAGATAGTTTCGTAATTTTACATTATATTGATCATATTTTTTAAAATTATCAAGTAATATATATATATATATATATATATTAATTATTATGACTTTAGAGGGTAGTAATATCTTCAGGCCATATAATTCATTAGTTCATATATATCTATCCTACCTTAATATTAATGTGTCTATAGTCAATTAATCGTGGGATTATCGCAAATTAACATAATTGATGATCATAAATCAAGAAGTTCCGTGCAAAAGGTCATAGCTAGCTAGCTGACCACAAATGGCTGCATATAATTTAGCTAGCTAGCCCTGATGATCATCTACTCCTATGTTAAACATGAGTCGCCATAATTATTTTGGATATATATATATATATATATATATTTGAGTATTAAGATCGATGCTCTAGCTGTAAATCTTAAGATATCAAACGTACGATTAAGATTTTGTCACATGATTATCTTATATCACTTTTGAAATGTGTTAATTAATATTATAAATTCCAAGTCAAGTTGAGTTGATACGCGCGTACGTCCGTAGCTAGAAATAATAAGTTTTTGACGCCAATTAATATTATTAATTTCATTCACTAAAATGCATGATTAAGATCGAATTTTGATCATAAGTTACTTGTTTTTCGAGGCCGGTACATGATCATGATCATCATGTGCAGTACTTGAAGTGCCTGCATATTTTTAATAAGCACCACATGAATTATATGATCGATGTACAGAATTGCATGAGCTAGCGTACGTTGCAGGTTTTGTGGGTCATTGACTAATTTCTGGGTTGATAATTTATGCATTTCAGAACTATGTCGTCCTTGGATGCATGGCCATTGTGGACACTCCCGCGTGGTACCTTTTCCTTGATGATCTGATCCTCGATCTGGATTGGGGGAATTATTGTTGGGGACCATATATAACCTCAAGATCTAGTACTCCTTTAATGAAACGAGCTCCATATTGGGATTGAGGTAGGATTGTAAATAAACTAGTCTGTGTGATTGCTCGTCTAATACTCGCTCAGTTAAACTCGAACCAAGTTCAACTCGTAAAAAATACATAAACTTGATCGTGGAAGTAGAACCGGCTCGATTTATAAATGACACATACTCGATTAAATTTGACTCTACTAAATTAAGGCTCGTTCGTTTATGCCCGATTCAGTTCATTAGCTTGGTACAATTAGAGCTCGTCCATAAATCATTGAATTATATATATATATATATATATAATTTATTTCTATATATATTAGTATTCTTACACACACACACACATGCTTCTATACATATTAAATTTAATAACAAAAGCATAGTTACCTTTATGAATAAATATGTAGTATGTAACCCAATTACTTCTGCCTAATCATTTATACCTATATATTGAATATAGTTCATAACTATATGTTAGTTAATTAAGTACTTAAGTGATTAATTATAGTATATATTTTATAATGTGTAATAGTAATTAGTATATAGGACTTGATAGTTTCATTATATACTACAATGTATAACCATATAAGAAATGTAATATTCATAAAAATGTTATAGTTTTATAGTTCAATATAAGGTTTATAAATTAATTATAAAAATTTCATTAAATTTAATATTTTGTTTTGCAATTTGGTATTTTTAATTATTCAATTTATAAAAATATATATAAAAGAGTACAAACAAAACTCGATTAACAATAACTCGACTCGGCTTGACTCAGCTTAGGCTCGTTAAAGAGTACGTACAAACAAATATCGATAAATAACTCGAGTTGAATCTCGTGTTTAATCAGTTCAAATTTGACTCAACTCGATAAATTCAAACTCAAGTTATTTGAGTCCAGCTTGACTCGATAACTCAAAAGTTTAACTCGACTCGGATCAATTACAACTTTAGACTGAGGCCTTTTAGATTAAATAATAATAATAATTCATATGCATGTACTGGATATGACAGTACTCCATGATCTGATGTTAATAATTTATACCTAAAGAGTAAAGACACATTCACGTATAAGACAGACTGTAATACATCTAGTACTTTTGCCACGAGTTCTTATCCATTTGGTTAGTTCTTGCGCATTGTCAACCTTCCTCGACGAATTGGATAGATCAGGAAAACAGTACTGGACGTACGTAGCAGCAGCATGCAAGCGTGGGGCTGATTATTATGCATGCAACGGTCTTGTTGAAATATAAGAAATATTTTATCTTATTTTATTTCATCTTATTATTATATTTTTTAAAAAAATTTTTACATAAAATAAAATAAACAATTTAATTTTTTTAAATATCAAAATAATAATAATATTAATGATCAGAATAGTATGTGGTATGTGAGGCTTATGAATATAATTTTTCAAAAATCTAAAGGGTGCATCCCTGATCTATCAGCTTAACGCGCGAAGTACGTACTCTTTCCTTTTACATTCTTTTTATTTTTTTTAAATTTTTTTTTTTACTAGATGTGTTATATATAAATGATGTGTTGTATATGAAAGCGGGAGGATTAGCATTATCCAATTATTTATATATAATTGGCAAGCAGCTAGTTAAGACCAAGTCTTGATTGATGTTACTAGATGGCCTAATTTAATTATGAGCGGTATTACAACTATCGAAAAAGTGTCCTGAAAAATATTTCAATAAGTGCATTTTATTTTTTTATTTTTCTTTTCTTTTAAATAATATTTTTAATTATTAAGTAAAACTAAAAAGAAAATAAAAACAGTTTCGGGAGAAATGCTCGGACCCATTGTCGGCCAAGCATTGGAAGCATTAATACCTGATCATGTCTAGTTAATGTAAGTGCATGGCGTCTACGATCATGTATAGCTGTCGATAGGCCCATTATTTATAGGGTAGGAGGATCCTTTAAGATCTGGGACATAGCATGGGACCCTAATCGTTTAATGAAGCAACATTTCGTCATGGATAGATTGTTATTTAATTTGCTGACTAACCCAAGTTACCAACTACAATAAATCACGTACCAAACCCTTGGTTCCTTCCGTTCTGACCGAATTAATAAAAAAACAAAAACAAAAGTTTTTCTTTTGGGCCTGTTTGTAAGTAGGCTTTGGGGCTGATTGGATTCTCTATTTGGGTCTTACTTGGGTCAAGCCCATAAAAGCTTTTAGAAGCAAAGCTCTAAGCCCACACTCAGGAAGTCATTTAGCCCTGTAAGTAGGCTTTGGGGCTGATTAGTCTACTCTTGTTCTCGATCCGTGCAAATCTGGATAATTTTATGTTTAAAATTTTTTTAAAATTCTAATAATATTTCTCTCAAATTACAATAATGTTCATTTAATTAAATATATTAATGGGTTTGCATATGCAATCCTAACTTGGAGACGGCAAATAGAATATTTATTAAAATGTTCATAAAAAAATCATAATTCGCAAGATAATCCATTTTAATCCAAAGCCTCAGCTTGATTTAGAAGAAATTAGATTATTTAGTCAAACTGAAAAATTATTTATATCCATTTATAACAATAAAACATGATTGAGACAAATAAAGCTCAAAATAGGAGAAATATAATAATTAAGAGTGGAATGACATATTTGTCCCTCGTTGGGCAGGGCCCGATCCGTTTCACCAAGGCCAAAAGCTCAAATATTAAGGGTCCAGCGGATGGCGAGAAGAAGACCCAAATCATCACGGGAAAGATGGAACTGGGCACACCTTTATCCACACCGCATTAAATGCCCCGATATGGGTCGTTGGCAATAGATCCCAATGGGAGATTCTACCCCTGACAGAAGTTGTTGCATTAAATGCAACAACATGCTAGGCAAGGCAGGGGCGGACACCCTAGGCACAAAGAGAATAGTGACCCCACTCGAAAAGGGGGTATACAAGCCTTGATACAGGTACAGTTCATACTCATGTTTTTATCACAAACTCTTTCTAAAGGAAAAACTAACATGTGAGGTTTGGATAGTGAGTTGAGATGAAAGATGAAAGTTGAATACAATATTGTTATTATTATAAGATTTGAAAATTTTGAATTATTTATTATATTTTGTGTGAAAATTTAGAAAAAGTTATAATGGTTAGATGAAATCAGATGAATTGAGATCAACTCTGAATCCAAACGGAGCCGCATTGAAGGTGGTTTTTGGCACTCTAGGCCACCAAGCTTCATTGATAAAGGCCGGATGTGGAGATCGGAGGGTGCGAAATATGTCCTTAACTGTTGGCGCTGTCTATGAGATTCAAATCCACAACCACATGGTTAAAACCCATGTCTGGGGGAGATCATGTTCTTGACAGAAGCTACCGCATTAAATGTGACAACAAGCCACCCTCAGGCACAAAGAGAATAGTGACCCCACTGGAAAATGTGATATAAAAGCCTTGATATAGGTAAAATTCAGACTCATGTTTTTTCAAAAACTCTATCTCTAAAGGAAAAACTAACTTCGGCATCAAATATGTTTTCTGGTGCTCTGGGCCACCAAGTTTCCTTTATACAAATTAGACGTGGAGACCGAAAAGATGTGAAACATGTCCTTAACAAAGAGAACGTCGTATATTTCAAGTTGCTGGTTGTTTTTATGGGTTCAAATGAATCTAAACAAACATAGAAAGCATTTTACGACATTGGCAGCAAATGACCATAAGAATTGTAAGGGGATTTTCCCCCCACTAAGCCCAACAAGCCTGTGTATGAAAGGGAATTGACACAAAAGCCCAGCCTAGGACAAATAATCTTCAACTCTGCCCACGGGGAAGATTCCTCTGGATGCAACTTGCAGGAGGGATGGTGCTGCAGGGGATGAGACACGTTGATATGAAGGCCACTCGAGAGTAGTGTCTGCCCACATAGCAAGCGTAATATATGGGGAACTCTTGATCTAATGACAGGAAAGACATCAACAGTCATCAAGAAGACAATCTGGGAGAAGGAGGTCAAAAAACTACGCTGCATTAATGGCTCCACTATGAGGGCAACACGTCACATTAATGAAGTCATCGTAGAGCCATGCTGCATTTAAAGATTTTGACACAGGGAACAATACAAAAGACACAGACTTCATAGGGGTAGGCACGATCTGTCCCCTCATACTTATAGTATAAATAGCAAATCTCAGGTACGAGAATATCTATCATTGATCCCTAAACTCCTTTACCTATTTACAAATTTTCAAGAATATTTACTCACTTTGGGGTCAAAGGTTATCCGGCCCCAAGGCATCCATCTACTAGTGGCACTACTCTCCATCTTTTGCAAGCTCATTTTCAAAGACCTGATTTGTCAGAACTTGGCCCAAAGATGTGCGAAACACGACATTAATAGTGGTACCGTCTGTGGGATTGTTATAGATCTTGCGTGTCTTTCTCATGACTGCGACAACCCGTTTCGAGCAACTCAGGAGAAACATGAGAGACGCCATGGAAGTAAGGTTGAGAACTACAGAGGAGTGGGTAACAAAGTTAACTGGAAAAGTGCAAACACTTTGAAAGGAAAACGAGGAACTCAGAAAACCTCGATAAGAGCAGGACTGAAGAGCAGGATGCAGCGACAGTGAACATGTGGGGTCCCAGAACACATAAGTTGGACCGAATAAAAAAGAAGAGCAGAAGAACATGCAGGACGAGCTCTGCAACCTTAATGGAAAATATGAGGAGATAACAACTAAGGTGGGTACATCGTCAACGGTGGACCAGTTACTCACAAGCACTAGTCTACCCTATACAGAAGATGTGATGGCAGTGCCCTTACCACCAATGTTTAGGATTTGTGCTATGGAGATATATGATAGAGGAAGGGATCTCTTGAGCACCTGGAAACTTTCAAGGCTTACATGACGCTGCATGGCTTCCCAAGAGAAGTAGCATGTAGAGCATTTCCACTGACCCTTAAGGGGCCGACACGTGTATGGTTCGAGTCACTGCACCTGGATCGGTGGACAGTTTTGGCGAGCTAGCTAGACTATTCCTGACCCAATTCATGTCCAGTCGAAGAAGGCGGCGTCCGACGACATACCTTTTCACCATCAAACAAACAGAGTACAGAAGCCTGAAGTCCTACCCATCTCGGTTCAATAAGGATGACCACCGAAGACCAAGACAAGAAGATAAACTTGGCGACGCTTCTACTAGGAGTTTGGCCACAATCCTTTTTAAGGCCGAGCTTGCCAAGAGGACTCTCGTGACGTTGTGAGAATTCATGGACCAGGCTAACAACCTCATCAATGTATAAGACACTTTTCAAGCTTTGACAGAGCCATGAAAGAATGAGTTGGAGCGGGCAAAGAAAAGGATGAAGATCCTGACCAAGGCTAAGCCTCATGAGAATCCAGAGAAGAGCCCCCAATAAAAGTGACAGGAGGAAGTCCTAGCAAGGGGACTAGGACCACAATATGACCAGCCCATGTTCACCATTTGTGAGGCCGATACCCTCATCGCATAAAGGGAAGACAACCGGGGAATAGTGTGCCGCTACTGCACATACCATTGGTCCACCTCGCAGAATACCGAGGACTGCTTCTCCCAACAAGGGAAGAGAGAGTATGCGGAGTAGGAGAGGTGAAGCCACTCCCTGGCCCGGAGACTGGAGCAGGAAAGAAGAGGAAGGTCGAGAGAGAGAAGCCAGGATCGTGGCAACCGGCACAGGCGGGCTAACAGTCCTCAACAGCGGCCACCGGTTCAGGAACCGTAGCAAGATCGTTCTCGTTCTCCGCCGCGGCGGAGGCCCTCACTTGGGAGAATTCAAACCATAGCAAGAGGATTCGCGGGCGAGGAAGTTACCTCCTCAAGTAAAAAAGCACACGTCAGGCAGGCTCGGTATCACAAGGTGTACTCGGCTGAGTGCCATCTCGCTAAACATGGGAGGGGTCCTTGCCATCTCCTTCACGAAAGCCAACGAGGATGGGGTTTTGTACCTCCACGACAACGCTTTAGTAGTCACTATGCTTTTCGCCAACTTCACCACCTGCAGAATCCTCATCAATAACGAGAGTTCCGCTAACATCCTATTTTGAGGAGCCTTCACCAGAATGGGCATAGATGCTGCTCGGCTGCAACCAGCCCCTATGCCCTTGAAAGGTTTCTCTAGAAGTATGGTTCAACTTGTGGAAACCATCAAGTTGTCAATTCTTGTTGGTAGGAGCCCCTACACGACCCCTGTCATGATTGACTTCACAACAGTAAAGACTACATCATCATACAACGCCATTATCAGGAGGCCCACCTTTAACAGCTTGCGGGCTATCACATCAACCTACCACCTCAAAATAAAGTTTCCAACTCCCAAAGGAGTAGGGGAAGTCCGAGGCGAATAAGTCTTAGCAAGAGAATGTTATGTCCAAGAGCTAAAGCAGAGGGATGGTGGGCCCACCTTGGAGGGCACTACCAGGAAAAGTAGGCCGGGCACCACTGACGGAGCCATGGCAGGCCACTTTTTGCAACCTGCCCTGCTGGGCGACAGTCTCCCGTGGTCTTGTAATATCTCTTTATCCAGCATGTAATTTCTTTACATTTAATGAGAACGCGATTTTTCAGGACAATGCAAAATGCTTACTTCAAACTTTCGTATTATCAGCAAAGCACCAACAAGACAATTTAGGACTAACAAAATCTATGACGGCAAGATCATTGACGACTTAATGATTACCTCCCCGCAGGGCACCATAGGGAAATGTGGACCTAAAGGTAGCCTTATCCCTCCCGCGACGGAGTGCGGGTTAGCCTTCGAGCCACCCAAAGATGAAGGCTTACCTTCCTTGCGGGTGCGGGTGCGGGTGCGGGTCCAGTCACAAACTGCCAAAATAACATACCTTCCTGTAGGACACCATGAGAAAAAGGTAGGCCTAAGGATTATCTTATTCCTCCCTCAGTGGAGAGCGGGATCAGCCTAACGGCTCACCAAATAAGTTACCCCAGCCTCCGCCGTAATGAAAAGTGGGATTAGCATCAGCTTGACCCAACACTTACCTTCCCTACATTATCAACGAGTGGGAGCGGGTCCAATCTCAAACTTCCAGAACAACGTACCTCCATCGGGACCAAATGGGAGAACTAGGTCAAAGGCTGTTCTACCCCTCCCACAATGGAGAGCGGGCCATGCCCCTCGATGACCAAAACAGCTTAACCTTGATTCCTATCGTGGCCAACTATATTGCTGCCCGAATTTACCTCCCTGCGGGATACCATAGGAAAATGTAGGCCTTAAGATTGATTTGTCCCTCCCACGTTGGAGAGCGGGTTAGTCCTCAGGTACTCGAAATCAGAAACTTTACCTTCCTCATAAGCGTCAACAGGCGCAAGCGAGTTCAGTAACAAACTGCCCAAATGACTTACCTCCCTGTGGGGTATCATGGGGAAATGTAGGTTTAAAGGTTGCATTGTCCCTCCCGAAGAGGAAAGCGGGTTTAGCCTTTGCGGCGACCTGAATACTTATCCCGACCTTCGCTACGAACGAAGAGTGGGTTCAGCACCAGCTTGGCCCAAAATCTTACATTTCCCTGTGATGTCAACGAGCGGGGGTGGGTTCAGTAATAGACTACCTAAACGACTTAACGCCCAACTAGATACTATAGGGAAAGGTAGGAATAAATATTGTCGTATCCCTCCAGCGGAGGAAAGCGGGTTTAGCCCTCGGGGCGACTCGAATATTTACCCCAACTCCAATCATAGTTAAAGAGTAGATTGGCCCCACGACCGTTCGAAAAAGTTACCTCATTGGGGAACCAAAAGGGGCTGGCTGACTTGAGGCATCTCGACCACCCCCAATGGAGTGCAGGCTTAGTCTTTCGGCTACCCAAAGTAAAAAGAATCTCCAGAAAAGAAACGACTTCACACAGAAATCTACACAGTGTCAACAAGCAGAAGTAGGTCAAGCCTATGAACCTCCCAAATACCGGACAACAGGCATAAGCATGAAAACAGAGGACAACAACAGTACGGCAGGAAGAACAGTGAGCATGACGGGATACGGACCAAAAAACTCAGGTTTGCAATATTGACTATTGTCCCCAAACGAGTAATGATAACCCCCTATTTGACGAGCAAGAGAAATACGAAAAGCCAAACAAAGAAGAGATATGGCTCTAGACTGACCGGGCAACTCCCCATCAACGCGGACAAAGGAAGCGGATCCAGCTCGAGGTCATCTTGCCTCCCAGCAGCAGGTCAAGGGATTAGCACCACTGAAAGATTGTACGATGAATGAAGGATGAAGAGGGAGAATGAAACAGCAAAGCAGGCTAAAATGCGACTGAAAGATGAAGGAAGGAAACCAGCACAAAGAGAATCTGGTGAACTCTGGCTTCACAAGACAGAGTCATTTGAGCCCCAAGAGAGCGGCCATGTGATAGAGGCTAGTGAAAATAGCATAAACAAGAAAGCTATCGGCTAACGGGGTAGACAGCTTTAAGCCAGATGCTAGCGGGGTGGATCACAAAGTCATCGAACCCAGCCCCAGGTTACGGCCACATGAGAAGAAAGAATGAAATGACGGAAAAAGCATGGTCGAGTATGGTCATCAAAACAACAAAAGCGAGCGGTACGTTTAAACTGAAAAGGCATCGACAATCAAAATCAAAAGTTGTGTCTCAAGGACAATTGTCCAATAAAGACAAAAGAGTGAAGCACGGGTACAAGAACCGCCGGCTGGCAAGGTGGGTAGGAGCCCTATGGATTCTTATGCCAAAGAAATGAGAATGCTTGGAAAAGAAAAGATGTAAAGAACAAAGTATTTTTACTAATTAATATATATACAAGTCGTTAGGCGACAAATTGCAGGTACACTTTCCTGGCAGTGTGGGTTGGAAAGAAATGCCCAATGCTTTCATTGTTTTGTTCTTCATTTTCCTTCCCAGCTCGCGGTTGACTTTGAAGGCCGTTGTGCTGGTGGGAATCTTGACAAGGCCCTCAGGTATTTCATGAAAGACCTCTAATGCAGCTCTAGACTCCCCAAAAGGAATTCCCGCATCGACCTACGGCCCTCAGCAACTCTGCATCCCCACACTTCATCACGGACTTCCGGGAACAAATTCAGCTGCCTGTCCAGGGAAAGGGCAACATCACACACTTGGGATAAGTCGTCCTGAAGACTTTGGTTAAGCCGCTCCAATTATTCCTTATCCTCCTTCACCTTCCACTTGTGTTTCTTCTGGCGATGCTCCAACCTCCTCACCCTCTTGCACTCATCCACCAAGTCAAGCCACGTCCTCTCCAGCTTGCGCACCAACAACTCCCTCTCTTCCCTTTCACCGCAAGCACAGTCGAGGGAAGTTCTAGTCATAGAGCGAAGGCCCAAGTTCTCTTGCACAACGGCCTCTTGACCATCCACGATAAAAGCCGCTAGATGAGAAGTACCCTGGCAAAAAAAAAAATCGACATCCAACAGTTAGTAAGGGGAGACTCAAAGGCAAGAAGAAAGGAAAAGACAGGAAAGAAACGGCTGAACCTAGTGGAAGAATCCAGACAAGCACTTGACAACCTTATTGATGACCTCCTCACGACTCCCCTTCGTTGCCAGTTGGGACAAATGAGGGAGAACTTCTATAAATCCCTCAGCTTTAGACTATTTCGCGGCTGCTTTAGGAGGAGCAATATGACCTTCGCACGAACCCTCCGGGCTGGGGCCGATTACAACATTCAGAAAGGGATCATCCTCTGCTGGGCGCTCAACTTGGGAGGGCGGCTCGTCGTGTAGACCCTTGCCGACTATAACATCCAAAGGAGAATCACCCCCTCTAGGTGCTCAGCCTGAACAAGTGGGTTAGCAACTGGACTCCTCAAACCCTCGCCGACAGTGACAACCAGAAGGGAATCAACCCCCTCTGGGTGCTTGGCCTGGACAATCGAGTCAGCAACCAGACTCCTCGAACCCTTGCAGACTATAACATCTAAAAAGGATTTGCCTCCTGCACAATCCTCTATCTCTACAAGGTTGCTGGAAGTAGCAGCCACCGCCCCCTCGTCAGTGGCCTCGTCCTCGAGGAAGTGACTACCAACGGCAGAACGAGGCGAAGAAGGAGAGGAGATCCATGAAGAAGAGTGCTGCCCCTCGTCAGGAATAGTGGCCATAGAAAGATTCTGGAGTAGGGCATCCATCTCAACCTCGTCCACGAACACCTCAGCGGTAGCAGCCGATAATGACGTCATGGGAGGATTACCCACTGGTCCACTCGCCAGCACCTTCGACAGAGTCGTCATGACAACAGGGCGGCTGGCCTCCGGGATAGCCGGCTTCTGCGATGGAGGATTCAAAACTCCAGAAAAGGAACTTCTGTCAACCCAAGCCTATTGGCAAGGTCTCTTCCCCTTATCTGACGAGGAAGGTCCGAGGAACACTTCCGAGCAAGAATAACTTAACGCAAGATCACCGCAATCACCCTATCATCAAAAGGAAGGTGACCAAGGGGAGGCAGAGAACCTTTTAAGCTCTCCTTAAAAAAGACTTCGAGAAAACGCTTTTGGGGTTATTCTACACCCATTCTCGGACAACCGCAATACGCCTCGCTTCATAAGAAGTAGCCGACGGACGCATAGCCTTGTCCTCTGGGACCCTTCCCAGTTCGTCCATATTGGGAATTCGCAACGGTTCACTTGGCCTACCGAGAACTCCCATCCTTGGCCAGACATGAAGAAGAACTTGGGAGACTAGTCTTTCACCTTATAGCACCTCGACTCCAAGGTGACTAGGGCATGTGTCGCCCTGAAACTGTAGACATTCCCCTTTTGTCGTAGCACCTTATGGGTAAGAAGGAACTCACGACCGATAAAATCCACATCGTTCGGGTATTATTCTAGCAGAGCACGCCGCCAAATAATGCTACAGCATATCAACAATCTCCAGGCATTCGAGTGTAGTTGGGAGGGGGCCAGACCCAAGCAGTCCAGAAGGCGAGGGAAAGGCAGCCTCAGGCCGCATGAAAACAAGGAAGGATATAGGGCCACCCTTGTAGAATGACCCTCTGCATCGACAGCACCTTTGTTGGGGCTAGGAACCTCGAAAAACATCGACTCTGGTACCTGGTAAGTAAGGGCCAGGGAAGTCAACATTGACGACGTGGCACTTGAACGCTATTCACTGCCCTTGAACAACGACCCAGTATCAGTAGAACCCCCACTAGAAACATTAGGTTAAGTAGATTTTTTGGAGGCCATCACCACCAATGTATGAGATAATGAAGAAGATTGAATAGAGGAAAGAAAAATTGACAAAACTGAAATACTAGGACAATTACAGCGTAGTAGATGGAAACCACACCCCACTCCAACTTTATATAGGGGGAATGTGACGGTTAGTCTCTCACACCCCGTGGCAGAAGGGGAAAGTATGTGCCGGCTCAAATCTTGGGACTGTAGTCTACGAAGCAACGAGAACGCGAAGAGCTGCCTGACACCTTCACATTAATGAATTTGAAAAGACATCATCAAAATCATCAAAAGGTGAGCCAATCAAGGATGATGGGGAAACATTGCTTGGATTACCAAATGATGGGAGCCTCTCCAAACTTTGAAGCAGTGCACACATTGATAAAAGGATCACGGGCAAGTTCGGATAGTGATGAAATTTCCACTGTACTTGTCTGGTGAGAATTAGCGGAGTAATCGTAAGGGGATTGTCCCCCCTAAGCCTAGCAAGCCTGTGTATGAAAGGGAATTGAGACAAAGGCCTAGTCCAGGACAAATAATCTTCAACTCGGACCATGGGAAGAGTCTTTTGGACGCAACCTGTGGGAGGGATGGTGCTACAGGAGATGAAACACGTCAATCTGAAAGGCACTCGAGTAATGTCCAACCCTCAAGTGTCCGCCCACATAGCAGGCATAATATGTA
This sequence comes from Juglans regia, assembly GCF_001411555.2. Classification (NCBI taxonomy): domain Eukaryota; kingdom Viridiplantae; phylum Streptophyta; class Magnoliopsida; order Fagales; family Juglandaceae; genus Juglans; species Juglans regia. The sequence goes on from NW_023361946.1 coordinate 21,243, forward strand.
GGGAACCCTTAATCTATTAATAGGAAGGACATCAACGGACCATCAAGAAGACAATCTGGGAGAAGGAGGTCAGAGAATCACGCCGCATTAATGACTCCATTATTGGGCAACACGCCACATTAATGACGTCATTGCAGAGCCACACCACATTTAAAGATTCTGACACAGGGAACAACACAAAGGACGTAGACTTCATGGGGGCAGGCACAATCTGTCCCTGCAGACTTATAGTATAAATAGCAGATCCTAAATACGAGAATATCTCTATCTGATCCATAGACTCATTTACTTATTTACAAACTTCCAATAATATTTACTAACTTTATCATCGGAGGTTATCCGACCCCAAGGCCACCCTCTCCTAGTGGCACTACTCTCCATCTTTTGTAGGCTCATTTCTAAAGACCTGAGTTGTCGGAGCCTAGTTCAAAGATGTGCGAAACACGACGTTAACAAGAATCAAATAATATAAAGGAAACAAATTATCTAATTCGGGATAAACAACAACATTAATGGTGTGTGTGTAGTGTGTGTGTCATCATGTATAGTTCTTGATGTTTTTGATCAAGTTTTGGTTTAGGAATTTAAACCTTGCCATTTGGAGTTTGGAAGCCATTCTTAATTAAGATCATCCTAAATGAACATAATTATACTAATTAAATCAACACATACGCTAATAACACGAAACATGCTATGAAGAACTTAATTCCTTAATAAATTCCTTGGCTCCGTAGTCGACTGCAACGTGCTTCTAGATGACAAACTGCACTCATCTTTCCAAGAAACATCATCTGTAATTTCTTCGATAGAGCGAGCCAGCGGCGTTCGGGGGAAAAAAAAAAAAACAGGAAACTGCGACAACGCGGTGTACGTCGTAGACTCGTAATCCATCGATCGAAGTCAACAACCGATTCAGCTTGGCTACGGAATTAGATACATATTGATACCATGCATTACTTGTCTTATTTTCCTTCTGTGATTTCTTCGGCAACTCGATATAGCTGTGATTCAGCGGCGTTAAAAAAATTTGTCCAGAGATTTTAAAGTTATTATTTATTTATGTGTATGCATGCATATATTTTTTTGTGATAATGAATTTTGGCGAAACATATTATATTTTTCTTATAATTTCTATCCAAAAAATTTGACCCCCTGGTGTTAATTAATTAATGAAATACAATCAAAACATAAATACAAATACAAATAAAAATTAATCTACGTAGCAAATTGATCGCTTGTCTTTCCAAGCAACATCTTATATAACTCCAATTAACGCGGTAATAGTACTGGTGATGAGGCCGGAAAAGTGCAGGAAAATGTGCAGCAATATTCAGGAAGCTGCTAGCTAGGAACGGCCTCTTCGATGATATTTTCATAATTTTCCTTCTCATTTAATCTCCCCTCAAAGAAACCTCATGGCCGGAATAGTTTTATCACAATTAGTTCCGGTGCTCATGGTAAAGTAAAGCAGTACCATTTCTTTGAGGTAAGCATGCATATATATATAGTACTTTTAGATTTATGGTTAATTTCTTACATTAACATATTAATTTTTCCACTTTTTAATCTTCTTTCAACTTTAAATTTCTCGTTTGCAGGTTTACAGCAGCTAGCTATAGCTAGCTTGGATCTTCATTCTATAGCTATCTTGGATCTTCATTAAATTTCAGAACTTGATAATTTATTGTTGCTGTATTTGCACTGCAGAAAGCTCAGGTTACTGATCTAGACAGTTTCTGGAGATCAACATGATCATACCCATTTATTACCGGATAAAAGGTACGTATATCTGTTGAAATAGATAGAATTCTGAAAAATCATAGAAGTATGTATTTTAGGTATATTCTAAAATACAAATATATACACTAACATCCCCCCTCAAACTTTTGGTGGCGAAGTCAATTGAAATTTGGAGACAAGATCACCAAACTGACTAGGTGGTTGTGATTTTGTAAAAATGTTAGCAATATTATTTTCAGAAGAAACTGAGTGTAACTGGAGGACACCATTCTGAAGATGGTGGCGGATGAAGTGACAATCAATCTCAATATGTTTGGTACGCTCGTGAAACACATCATTGTATGCAATCTGGATGGCACTACGATTGTCACAGTGAAGAGGAGAACTAATTGATTGAGGAACACCCATATCTTACAGAAGCCAGTGTAACCACAAAAGTTCAGATGTCGTGTCAGCAATGGCATGATATATAGAGAGAATATATACACTAACAATATCCACTTATTTTATGGTTAATTTCTTACAACATATCCTCGTTTGAATAGTGATTTCATCTCATCTCATCTCATCTAATTATCCAAAACTCTCCTTAATTTTAATCATTAAAATAATTGAAAAACAAGGAACCCGCGTGACATAACTTGGAGTCGATCCTTGAGAATCAAATTCTGAAGGAATATGGTATAAAGTGATGTATTTCTTATAATAATCCAGGCTGCAGCATGCATGAGTCGATTGCAAGGATATCCGCGGCGCATTAAACCACCTCACCGTGAAAATTTTGAGCAAAAGAGGCTTTTGCAGCTTGTTTGTTTAGTACTGATTCAGAACTTCTGAGGGCACTCTCTCTATGATACTTTCTTGCAGTTCTGGTATGGGCAGGAAAACTAGCGGAGTTGAGTACCATGTGGGTGTTGATGACATACTTAACAGACATGTGGAAGCTTGACATTACCCATGCAGCAGCGATTGTAAATTTGTTTGCCGGTGCAGCCACCATACTGCCTGTAGGGATTGCGTTTCTTGTAGATGCTTTTGTGGGTGATTATTGCTGTCTCTTGGTATCCAGCCTTGCTTTCAGCTTTGTGAGTTTCCAAATCTTCCCTCTCTTTTTGTTTTTTTTTTTTGTTTTTTTGTTTTTTTTTAATTTCTTTTGGCCCTAAAATTTTTTCTGAGTCAAATTATATATAATATCTAAAAAAAATTATTTTTCTTCTAAAAAAATTCAAAGTGAAACATTTTAGTATATATTCTGCCAGCTTGAAAGTTTTTCCTTATTTTCTCTACTTCCCTTTGCCTAGTCGTAACCTGCTTCTTCAATTTCAGTTGAATTCCGGTCCTTCAACATAGTCTCATTTATCTCCTGATTCTTTTCCACATCCTATATTGAATTCTCAATAATCTACTATTTGTTATGTTTTACTTCTAGAGACGTACGAAATATATTAATTAGTTAATAAATATGTTGATAACATTAATTTTTAACATCTCGAAAATATTTTATAATGCTATATTATGTTGTGCAAAACACACACGTCAACGATGACAATCTAAAGTAACAGCAAACAAAATCAAGCACATGATACACAATATAAGTGATTTGGCGAATTGCATACGTCCACAAGCTGCAGAAATCTTATTAATATTATAATCACTCAGTCTCAACTCACACTCTCTAGGATTTTTTGCTCTTTTACACAATATGCATTCACTTGACAATTATTCTCTTTAAAAATATGTTGAAAGTCGTACAAAACAAGTCAATTATAATATATTTATAGTAAACAGTGCTGGAAATCCAAATCTAACAAAAACTACGTTCTTAGTGATCTTCCAAACTCCTCCAGAGTAGAGGTGCTGCCCGCCTCTTACAGGGCGGGGCCACTCCTTCCCCGTACCCCGCCCAGCATGGGGCGAGGGGTGAGGTTTTCAACCCTTTCCCTCCCCCCCAGGATGTGGGAGTAGGGTGCGGGCGGATTCCTAATCCGTTCCGCCTCCGTCTACTTAAAAAAAACCTACATTTTGCTTGGTTTAAAAATTATTTCTAAGTCTAAAAGGAATTAAAAATACATTTTTAGACCCAAATTATAAATTTAAATTTTGTAAATATGCCTATAATTTTAAAACTATGTAATTTTTAAATTTGTTAGTGCATATTTTGTGTAAATTATAATGTATTAGTTTTTAAAGTATGTAGTTTTTAAATTTGCCAGTGATTATTTTGTGAATAAGTTTAACAAATTGTAATAAATATTTATATATACACAATTTGTAAAATGTAAAATATATTTATGTTTACATATAATATATATATATATAAATGTAAGCGGGGGTGGGGCGGGGTTGGGCCCTCCTTGCCACCCACCCCCGCTAGGGGCCCTTAGATGCAGGGCAAGGGCCCCGCCCCCACTTGGACGAAGCGGGGTTGGGCCCTCCTCGCCACCTGCCCTCGCTAGGGGTCCTAGATGCGGGGCGGGGGGCCCCGCCACCACATGGGCAGAGTGGGGTTGCCCGCCCCACCATGCGGGGGCAGGGCAGACGGGCGCGGGGTAGCGGGGTGCAGGGCCCCGCTGCCCACCCTTACTCTAGAGAACGCTATTGCATAACTATTGTCATCAAGCTATCCCACAAAGATCAGGTTTTTCTTCAAATTTAAAACGTGTATGACTTGCTGTAAAGTCCACACGCCCCTATTTGGAAGTGTGATGTGCACATCACCCATTCCCACTACGTCTAGTGCCTCTCCGTCAGCCGCATACATATTCTCAAAATCACCAATAACATAATTCTGCATGATCTCCCAATGTGCGGTGCTATGGAACAAAGCCCCTAAATCCAACACTCAATCAACAATCAGACTATGCACTGCAAGAATTAGGGCATCATGAATTTCTTCAGACACTACATTCACAGCATGATCCTTAGCACTTTCTTGATTCCTTCAATTTCTCTTTATATGGCTCGGCTTGCCACAACTGCAGCACTTGATCAGCTGCCTAGATCTCGTCTTACTCTTCCTCTTGCTCTTGGAACTTGACATGTCATGTCCTCTACCCCGATTGCCAACATTCAGAGCCGATCCTAAACCCGAGAACTCACCCGAGTCTCTTCTACGTACCTCTTCAACAAGGATCATGTCACGTATGTCGTCATAGTTCAGTTTCATGGTTTCGGCTGAACTACTCACAGCCATCCTCATGGCCTCCCAACTATTTGGCAACGATGCCAACAGAATCAATGCTCTAATCTCATCATCAAACTCAGTCTCTATAGAAGACAGTTGATTTGTGATCCTATTGAATTCACTCAAGTGTTAGGCTACAGACATACCTTCTGATATCTTCAGATTGAAATTTTCTTCATTAGGTGCACTTTATTATTCGCTGATGGCTTTTCATGCATACCTGACAAAGTCGCCATGAGATCCAACGTAGTTCTCTCCTTACTAACATTGTGTGCCACTGTTCTGGACAAGATCAGCCGAACAATCTCCAGAACCTATCGATCTAATAGGATCCACTCACCATCATCCATGCTCTCTGGCTTCTTTCCCAACAGTGGAAGATTGAGCATCTTCCCATAGAGATAGTCCTTGATCTGCATCTTCCAGTACCCAAAACCAGTGTCATCGAACTTTTTGACCCCGGGTGCTTTCACTTTATCTCCAACTATCGTTCTCCTTAAGATCCGACCTTGGCTCTTGATACTAGTTGTTGTGCAAAACACATAGACGCCAACAATGACAATCTAAAGTAAAAGTGAGCACAATCAAGCACATGACACACAATAATCAATATAAGTGGTTCGGCAAATTGTCTACGTCCACCGAGATGCAAAAATCTTATTAATCAGAGGAGATTACAATCACTCAATCTCAACTCACACTCTCTAGGATTTTTTGCTGTCACACATAATATGCACTCAATTGACAATTATTCTGTCTTAAAAATATTCTAAAACTCGTACAAAACAAGTCAAATATAACATAGTTATAATAAACGACGATGGGCATGTCGAGCGCGCCTCGAACAAATAGCCAATGAACATTGGCTCGAGTTGGGTTTTGAGCGTGACTTGAGCGAACAATTGGGTTTGTGTCTTGCTCGAGCCCACTGTCGAGCGCACCTTGAGTGAACTCATGGGTTGAGTTTCACTCGAGCCCACTGTCGAGTGCATGTAGAGCGAACTCATTATTTCTTGATTTTCTGCTCACAGACCAGTCTCCACATGCAACCCAACAATCTCCCACTTGGAGACTGGGTCTCCACATGTCACCCACTATTTCCAGCCAAGCTCTATCATCTCTGCAGCTAAGAGCTCCCGTCTTCAAGCTAGAAGACGCACTGAAGTCAAGTCCGACTTCAGTCTTTCACATACATCACCCTTAGTCAGCACATCCACTGGGTGACTTAGAACTCCCACTGCACTAGGAGTATCTGGTCTTGAACCGATTTTGGCAGCCTCAACCAACTGTCCCAGGCTTACATGAGGAATGACAAAGCTAACTCTCATTGGCTTCCTCGTATGTTCTGCACGATCAAGCCTGCTTTTTTGCACTCTTGTATTTCCTTGCACATCACTTGACCCTGATGTTAAATACAAAGAGTTAGGTCTCTTACCATGCGCTAAGACCAGCACACCCTTAGTGATCTTCCAAGCTCCTTCAAATAATGCTACTGCATAAACGCTGTTATCAAACTGTCTCATAGAGATAAGGTTTTTCTTTAGATCTGGAACATGTTTGACTTGCTGTAAAGTCCACACGCCCTTGTTTAGAAGTGTAATGTGCACATCACCCACTCCCACTACATCCAATGTCTCTTCATCAACCACATACATCTTCCCAAAATCACCAGCAATATAATTCTAAATGATCTCTATATGTGAGGTGCTATTGAACGAAGCCCCTGCATCCAACACCCAATCATCATCAGATTGTACACTGCAAAAATTAGGGCATCATGAATTTCTTTTGCCACTACATTCATAGCATCATCCTCAGCACTTTCTTGATTCCTGCAGTTTCTCTTGATGTGGCCTGGCTTTCTACAACTCCAGCACGCCATCTTTTGCCTAGATCTCATCTTGTTCTTACTTCTACTCTTGGAGCTTGACTTGTCATGTCCTCTGCCTCTATTGTCAACATTCAGGGCCGATCCTGAACCTGAGAACTCACTCGAGTCTTTTCTACGTGCCTCTTCAGCAAGGATCATGTCATGTACGTCGTCGTAGTTCAGTTTCATGGTTCTGGCTGAACTACTCATAGTCATCCTCATGGCCTCCCAACTATTTAGCGGCGATGCCCATAGAATTAACGCTCTGATCTCATCATCAAACTCAATCTCTTACAAAGCAAGTTGATTTGTGATCCTATTGAATTCATTCAAGTGTTGGGCCACAGACATACTTTCTACATCTTCAGATTGAACAATTTCTTCATCAGGTGCACTTTATTATTCGCCGATGACTTTTCATACATAGTTGACAAAGTTGCCATGAGATTCGTCGTGGTTCTCTCCTTACTAACATTGTGTTGTACTATTCTATACAAGGTCAGCCGAAGAATCTCTAGAACCTGTCGATCTAATAGGGTCCACTCAGCATCATCCATGTTCTTTGGCTTTTTTCCCAACAATGAAAGATGGAGCCTCTTCCCATAGAGATAGCCCTCGATTTGCATCTTCTAGTACCCAAAATCAATACTGTCGAATTTCACGATCCCGGGTGTTTTCACTTTATCTCCAACTATCATTCTCCTTAAGATTTGACCTTAGCTCTTGATACCAGTTGCTGTGCAAAACACACACACGCCAACAATGACAATCTAAAGTAAAAGCAAGCACAATCAAGCATACAACACAAAATATACGTGGTTCGACAAATTGTCTACGTTCACAGAGTTGCAGAAATCTTATTAATTAGAGGAGATGATTGGCAAGGAACCAAGGATGGAATATTCACTATTAGAAGTGCCTACAATCTGCAAATTAATCTCCAACAATCATCTCAAGGCCAATCCTCGTACTCCAACAATGTTATAGAAAAATGGGGAAGAATATGGAAGCTTCCCCTTACTAGTGCAGAAAAACTCTTCCTATAGAAGGTTTGTCATAATGCCTTACCCACCAAAACTAATCTTAAAAGGAGGAAAGTAATAGAAGACTCAAACTGTCCCATTTGCAGCCAGGTAGAGAAAACAGTTGAGCATGCTCTTTGGGAGTGCCCCTCAGCCAACGATGTATGGAGCTACTGTCAGTCCAATTTTAGAAGCAGAAAACATATTTCTCCTCATTTAAAGCAATAGCACTTGAAATGCTAGCTGAAAATGGAGGAAGTACACTTAGTCGAATTTGCAGTAGTGATATGGAAGCTTTGGAAGAGAAGGAATGAGCTAATATTCAAATAGACATTCACCAATCCACTCACTCTATCCTCTCAGTCAAAACAAAGGATAGAAGAACTGCAAATCTTGGCCAACCACTCACCAAATCCTTCTCCTTTGGTAGGGAATCCAGTGCAACAATGGGAGACCCCTCCTCAAAGCTTCTACAAGGTGAACAAGGCAGCCAGTCTACAAAAAGTATCATGCACATGTGGCATTGGAGTGGCTATCAGAGATTGGCAAGGGAACTTCATTGCAACAATGAGGATGAAGAAATCATCATACCCCGAATCCCTCCTTACCGAAGCCTATGCTGCTCAACAGGCTATCCTCTTAGCCATAAACATTGGTCTTAGAAACATCATTCTTGAAGGAAATGCCAAGCAGATGGTGAAAGAACTCAAAGACAACACTACCAATTGGTCTTTGGCTGGTCTAATCTCCATGGAAGCTAGGATTCTTTTAAAACAACTTAGAATCATTGTAACGCCCCGACCCCGAGGGTCCGGAGAGTTAACTCATAAAACCTGATAATCAACTCTAACAAGGCTAGAGTACTTCCAAATTCAAGAATTTATCCATTTTCCCAAACCTCAAATCGAACGTATATACTTCAATTAAATAAATCAAATAAACTCATCTATCCAATATTCAATCCAACAACCCAAATAAAATCAACTCTTCTTCATGTCTCAAATAACAACTAGAAATAATATAACATTAACATAAGTATCCATAAACCGTCTAAATCCATTGAAGCAAACTTAAGAAAAATAATTAACCTCCAACACCAACACTAATATCATGAGATACCCAACAACAAATCAATGCTAATCTTCTCCATAGACTCTAATACTGATCTTCAGCTGAGCCATCGATGTCATCTGAAATATTATGAAGATTAACGGGTGAGTTATCAACAACTCAGTAAGCAGAGAGCATATACTAGCATGTAAACATGAGCATTTATAACATTTGATAAGCCGAACCAAACATTTACTTTCAGAATGCAGAAACAAAACTTTTACAAAACATTAGAGCGAAGTTTTCAGAAAATAAACTTATTCCAAAAAGAACTTCCGTTGGCATTTCCAAACTGAAACATTATAATTAAATCATCTCTTAGCATCACATCGGGACAATACCATGTTTAACCCCCGTGGTAGGGTTATAAACCACCATTATACCCGTGGCTGGGCCATATTCCATGTTTCACCCCCGTGGTAGGGTTATAAACCACCATTATACCTGTGGCTGGGACAATACCATGTTTAACCCCCGTGGTAGGGTTATAAACCACCATTATACCCGTGGCTGGGCCATATTCCATGTTTCACCCCCGTGGTAGGGTTATAAACCACCATTATACCCGTGCTTGGGTCTTAACAGAAACAGAACGGATTTCATCGAAAATCCGATTACAATCATATACAGAACCAGAACTTCATGCCAAGGTTTTCAGATGACACATCATATCAAAACAAAACACTGAAAGGCTTCAGATCATTTCACATGTTCGAGATAAACATAAACAAAATATTTTCATTTGTTCATAACAAAACTTTTAGAATTCCTTATTCGCTCTTTTACATAGTTCAGAAACAAAGTGCACAAAACTAGCTCATGTCTACACCAGTCATGACAGAAAATACTTTCTCATATATTGAATTTATGCATATGCAAAAAAAAAGAACATCTGAGGTTGTTTTCAGATCATTTCTTTTCAAAAACAAACACGTTTATTCTCAAAGTCAACCTCATTTTATTTCTTTTATGCAAAACTAGTATATGAACCCCGCTTACCTGGACTTCTTAGCTTTTCAGAAATTTCTTCAAAAAATGTTGAGTTGACTAATAATCGTCACCTATAAAAAAATAATCACACAATTTCCGTAAGTTTTCAACCAATTACGGATTTCCATATTTAAGCCTAAACTTCTAAAATAATCTATCTTAATTTCTCAAAACTTAAAAATCCTCATAATCCCAAAGTATATCATTACTTCATAAAATCACCAATATTTACCACAACCCACGTCATACACAAAACACCAATATTTAAACCCGAACAGCCAACAAATCTCATAGTCTAAACCAATCATACTAACAACTCCATCACCCAATCCAATCAACCCCGTTACCCCTCGGACTCAGTCCGGCAAAACCAACCAGCAATTAAAATACAGTGTAATGTGCTAGTGCAAAAATACATTAAATTCACGAGAATTCTTTGAAAAAAATACTTACATTGCTATATAATGATTTCCGAAGGATCACGAAACTGAAAAAGGCGACGTCTGAGCAACACCACAGTGTAAAATACACTGTGGCCGTGGGTCACAAATACCCACTTTTTAACGGAGACAAACGAAGACCCCAAAATGATAGGGTAGGGCCTAGAGAGGTCGGTGAAGCCAATGGTGGTGGTGGTTTGCCGTGGGTGGCGGCGCAAGGGGTGTTTTTAGGCCAAAAAGGCCGAAATCGGAGATGGGCTTGGTTGTGCTTCACCGGTGACGGATCGGAGCCGGGGTTGGGTCCATTGGGTTGCCAAGAGGTCGGGGATGAAGTGGTAGGAAGATGGTGGCCGGTGGTGGAACGACGGCGGCGCAGCGGCGGAAAGAGTGCCGCGGCTTCGTGGGTCTCGTGGTGGCTAACGGCGGCACAAGGGAGGCTAAAAATGGAGGGGTAGCTTCGTCGGCGGCAGGGGAAGCGGAGGGGCTGGGCGGTGTCGACCACCGCCGGCGGACGACGGTGTTGGGAGGGAGAGAAGGAAACGGGCGGAGGAGAGGAGAGAGAGAGATCGCGCAGGAGAGAAGAAACCGAAAGAAAAAGGAGAAAAGAAAAAAAAAAGGAAAAGAAAAGGAGAGGAAAGAAAAAGAGGGGAAAAGAAATGAGGTCCAATCCTCATAACTTGGGTCACGAAAATGATCCAACGGAAACGATTTTAAAACCCTAAGTTAAATAAAATAATTTAAACGTAATGGTAAAGTCAAATTGAAATAATTAAATCACCCAGTGATTAATTTAAATATTAAAAGCAATTTAAATGCATAACAATAAATAAATATCAAGAAAGCACACAATAAAATAATTTTCACCAATTTAACAAATTAAAATCATAGAAATAAACTCACTAAAAAAATCCAACCAATTTTAAAATAGAAGGATAAATTTTTGAATAAATAATAAAAATCCCTTCAGTAAAAAAATTACACTAAAATACGGGGTGTTACAAAATTGGTGTTGGTGTGATTATAAGGAATCATCAGGACCAAGTAATTAGTACTCTTCAAGCTTTGAGGAACCTGGGAGGCAGCCCTTTTGATGTTTAAGCTCATGGTCTTATGCAGCTTTTTTTTGCAAGGACTTGGGTCTGAAGCAGGTTTGGTTAGAAGGAGATTCAAAGCAAATTGTTAACTTGTTGTCGATGCAAAACTCTAATTGGAGCTTAGGCGGTTTGTTGATTGAGGATGCTAGACAGATCATGGACTCTTGTGCTTCATGGACAGTGTCTCATGCAAATCAAGAGGCAAAAATGGTCGCTAACCTGAAACTCGGCTAGCTTAGCTTCGCTTTCCAACCCATGGCTTAGATTTCACTCTTACAACCTTTGAAGAATATATAAACTTAACAAAATGCCGTTCTGTAATTTTATTTCTGTAAAAAAATATTTTGATAAAAAAATGAAACGAAGTCTCTTTTTTTCCTTCAATGCTTTGTTGAAAGAAAATAAGTACTTTGTCATTTGTAATAAATATTAATGACATTTTTCTTGAAAAAAAAAACTACTCACTTTTTTTAAGCTATCAATCGATTGACCTTTTCTTTTTAAATTTCTCCCATATAGAAAATATATACTTTTTTCTCTCTTTTGTCAAATATTTTAAGCCATACTTCAAGAATCTCAATAGCTATTGAATTCTTGAAAGCAAGCTTTTAGCATCCTGATATGTTATATATTTATGACCAACCACAACTTTGTTTTTTTCACTTCGAGCACAATATTTACCATTATTTCCTTTCGTGTGGCCCTCTAAGTCTCTAATAAGCGTGAAGAAGAGTTTCGAATAAAATGTTATGTTAATTGCAACCGAGATAAGACATTAAGGGTTTGCAGTATTCAATTTTGCTTTCGTATTGTGGTACGTACTTGTTTTGGGTTATAGCGCGTGGGTCCAATTCCAATAGAAACCGGACCCGGTCCAAGCCAAATCCTTTTAGGTTATGACTTTAATTTGAAGTTGACGTGATGAAGAAACCACAACCTTTCCTTTGATGTAAACTTTATCATTTTATCAATAATTATAAACCTAGCTAACAACTTTCAAGACAATGTTCCTATAATTCGGGCATATATATAACCTGTTTCGAAACAAATTTGATTTGATATATCATAAAGAATGGAAAGGAGTAACATGCATCTGGGGAACCATAATATTTTTCTATTCATTTTATAAATGCTAAATGTTTTTTTATAAGATACATTTAAATATGAAGTTAATTGTCTTTATATATTTTGATTTTAGGCCTTATTTATACCAAGCAGGGCTTGCTTTCTCAAGCAAATATTCTTTGAATTTGTTTTCTTTTTTTACTTTCTTTCAATCTACAGAAAAATACGTACTTTCTTTCAATCTATAGAAAAATACGGAATACTTACAATTCAGCTCAATAAATATTTCACAGAAGAAGATGAGGGCTTTTGTAGAGAGGGAAGATAATGGCCATTTCCAAGTGCATGGAAGACTAATAGTCAGGTATAATGAAATTGAGAAGAAGACGCTTAAGATGGAGCGGGTACTGGAGGACTGGGAGAAGGAGAGGCAGGAGATGGAGGCGAGGAAGAATATTGGAAGGAAGAAAAGGATGGAAGAGGAGGATAATGTGGCTCAAGCCCATTTGGTAGTTGCTGCAATCATTAAAACCGTAACCTTTGCAGCAGGCATTATCATGCCCAGGGGCTTCGTTGGTCGAGATAATCATCCACATCCTGGCTCTGCAGTTTTGAGGAAAAGTGCTGCTTTCAAAGCATTCATCATTACAAACGCCCTTTTGTTGATCGATGCTATCTAGTTCTGTTGTCTTTGTTCACCTATTTATTCTGCTTAAAATTTTGTTATGTACAAGCAAGTTTGCGTACTGATGTTGTTGCCTTCATATTTTAAATTCAAATTAGCATTTTTTTCAATAAAATTTACTTTCTGACCAATCATATTGAATAGGTGGATATATTAGTGCGTAGAATCGCTTACAATTAGATTTTTCCTTCTGCGCTTATGCTTTGTGAATACTTCTTCGAAAAGCGCACAAGTTTTCTTCAAATGGCCTTTTGGTTCCTTCTTTCTTCCATGACACCAATGGTTTTGGCATTTGTCACAGGTACATATGCTGTGTTGGAGCATTCAAATATTGCAATTCCCACTTGTATTATTTGCTTATTCTTTGTTCCCATCCTTGTTTATATATTTTGAAAAATAAGGGAGTACACGCTATGATTTAACCACTACGCAAAGATGTTTATGATCTAATCAATAAAAATATTATGAGTAAGGAACTTTTTTTTTAAGATAAATATAATTGTATATAGGGTTTAATTGCAAATTTAGTAACTTAGTTTTCGTCGGTTTCCAAAATGCCACCTCGGTTTCTCAACTTGTAAAATTTATACCTGCAATTGCAAGCTTTTACAATTTGCAACTTCCATGAACTCCCATAACAACTCTTTGCCGCATGAAAAAACCAATTTGCCGCATGGAATAACCAATTTGCCGCATGGCATGCAACACTCTGTCCCACTTTGAGCATTCCTGATGGCTTATCTAAATTTTCATATGAAATAACCAATTAAAACTAACTTTTCTATTTTATCTGATGACTTTTACAATACACTATACATCAGTTTATCTATTTTTTCTATATATCATTAAATATTCTTAATTTTTTCTCTCTTTATTCATTTTAAATATTTTTATACCTACGATTAAATTTGTAATATTTTCATATCTTTTCAATATTTTTCATATATTAATATGAACACAATATCTCTTTGTTGATAAAATGATATCAATTACTCAATAAAAACTTAAAAAAAATAAATGAAAAAACCTCATTCATTCTATTTTTTTCTGATCTTTTTATCCTTGTTGTCATGTCTTGCACAAATGGTAATATGAATATTTTTCTTTTTATTAAGAAAAAATATTCTAATAATATTGTGACATTTGCATGTTTTTACAAATAAAAGTGTAAATGCAAGAATATATATAAAAAAAGATTGGGAAAAGTAAAAAACTAGTAAAGAATGATACAAAGATGAATATGTTAAATGTACGGAAGGACTTTAGCTTATATGTTGTGATGACCCGGACTCAGACAAGTCCTCGTCTATTATTTTCAATGCCTTTAGCCTTAGCCCGATTAGAAACTTGGCCCAATAGGATTAATGAGGTGAGTATTTAGAGAGGGACATGGGGCCCATCTCATCCTTAGTACATTAGGCGCCCAATCCCACATGAGAGGCCCAAAGGACCAAGTGATATTCGACCACTAAAAGACCTAGGGTTTAGAAACACTAATTAGGGTTTCGAGGATGGAGGGAGGTGCCTAGAAGGAGGTAGTACCATTGAGATTCCCTAAGCTCAAACATTGTGACCTGGGATGGGGCACCTCGGTTTGGCATGTCATGCAAGGAAGCTTCTAGAGGAAGCAAGGGAGAATGAAAGGAAGATAAGGGCACAACACACTTAGGGCACATGCCCATCTCCCTCACCAACACGCTGCATGGCCAACATGCAAGCATGCCTTTAAACTTGAAGATGGAAGAATGGAACATAGAGAGAATAGGGTTTTAGTTTCCTAAGGGCCACATGCCACCCACTAAGCATTATTGCATGGGGAATTGGAAGAGGTGCATGGGGGAACTCAAAATCTGAAGACACAAGCCTCTAGGGTTTCGGTTAAGGGCTTACACACCTACCATGAAGATCCAAGCCTCATTTTCATCACTTGTCTTTCATGCACATGGTATGGGAGTTTCTAAAAGAAGGCAATCATGACGAAGATAAAGGGAGGTTTATGGAAGAGGCACACACATTTCTCAAGGTTTCTAGAAGAATCTTTATGGGAGGAGGATAAGAGAAAGGGCGGCTAGGGCACACACACACACACACACACATGCCTATGCCAAATGGCAACCATGCACACTCTTAGGAGCAAGAGTGGCTCTAGCATTGAGGAGACAACATTAGGGTTTCAACCATAAAGACCTACATGCCCTTGAAGGTTCATAGAACCTAGACCACTTGAGGAACACACCAAGGGGAATTTAGGGTTTCGGATTAGGGCAAGGTCATGCCATTTGTCATGCATGCTAGAGGGTCTTTTGGTTTTCCCAAAGGAAGGCAATGATGAAGAGGGAAAGAGGGAAGTTTCGGCCAAGGGAGGAAGGGTATGCCACATGGCGGCCATGCACCTAGACTCTTGGGTTTCCAATGTCAGAAATAATGATAGTGGAGAGAGAGTGTGTGGGGAAATGAAGGAGTATATAAGGGGTTCTTTAAGGGGTTTAGTGCCCAAGACCCCCAAAGAGACACCCAAAGGTCACTTTATCATTTTTCAGATTTCCTCACCTTTCTCCTTCTCTTTCTAACACACCCACCTTAGGAGAATACCAACCACCATTCTTTCATTCCATCTAAACACACTCCAAGCACGACTTGGGAAGGAGAGCAAGGAACCCCACTTTAGAGAGAATTGCATGATAAGAACCACAAAGCCTTCTTCTACACCCACTTCTTCAAAGCACACATGTTCACAAGGGTTTTCTTGGGATGAGAGGGTTCGGTTTGAGTGAATAAGGAAACCACCTTATCTCAAGTTATGAAGATAGTAAGAGTGTTTGGGTTCCATCTGGATGAGCTTTTCCAAAGCATAAGAAACTAAGGTTTTCTTCAAAGGGGATTCCAAACTCCATTAGCAAAGAGCAAGAGTGGAGGGAACTTGTGAAAGGTTGAGAGATCTGATCACCATTAGGATTTCGGAGTGGGGATTTCCTTCTAGTGAGGTTTCGGCCATAGGGATGGATGAACACAAGCACGACATACACTTTTCACGCACACATACCTCACGTGTATTAACAATCACTAGGGTTGAAAAGACCGAATCTTTGAAAGCTGTACAACCACCACTCGGCCTAGGATTTTTCCCTTAAGGTACAAGCTCATGAAAGTCACACAGAGTGAGATTTGAAACCTAGAATCAAATAGAGTAAACCCTAGCACACCACACACGCATTCTTGGATTAGAGTTTCTTGGTTTCAATAAGTCTAATGATTTAAACAATACATTGTTAGCTTGCTTGATTGTTGCTATTTCTTTGCTTCGGGATATTTGTAAGTTAGCTTCCAACATACAATTGGATAACATTCATACGTAGCATGTAGACTTTCATGTTGTTGGTCTAATTGGATTATGGAATTGTTGCTTTATGCATGTTACGTTTTAGCCATGCTCATTAATGCCATGCTCAAATATTGTTCGTAGACTTAAATGCCATATTTTGATTCCGCATAACGTTGCATGCCTTGGTTGAGCCTTTACATTTTGTTTTTATAGGTATAAATATATTGCATGTTCTAATTCTTTCAAGCCGTAAACGTGATGCACTTTGATGTATGGCATGAGTACATGATTTTGTTGCATGAGAGTCACGCAGTTCATGACATACATATTCGGGTCTTACGTTAAAGGAAAACAGGTTTTGTTAGAAGCACATGTCACATGCATTTTGGGTTTGTGTTTTTGGAAAAGAAAGTTAATACAAGTTTTATCACGATGCCAAATGCTAGGATGAGGGAATATACTAGTGGAAGTTCTCTGTCTAGTCTAGAGTACTTAAATTGGAGTGGTAACATCTAAATTGATGAAAAACGATCAACGAACTTAAATGTGTCATTCTTAAAGGATTCCAGAGTGAAGTAGCACCTAACGCTAGTGGGTGCACCATATTGAAATCACAGTGAAGGTGAATTGTGAATTGCCATGTTATATGAACTCCAACGTACTCACAAGGGACCACCTCTGTCACAACTTGACAACAGAAAACACCTCCACACTATAGTTGTTCTCAAACTGGGACCACTAAAGCCACTCAGCAATACACTAGCATCATATTAGGAAGCATACAACATTGGACCCACCCACGTGAAACATTGGACACAGACATCCTCAAAACTGAAACATTTGCCATGCAACATTCTCGTATAATGAATTGAACATATGTCCATGCAGAAATATTAAAGATACGCACACATGGAACAATAAATAAGCCCGAAAAATAGAAACCCCAATTTTTTATGCTGTAAACCCTAGCTTTTCCTATGCTTAAAGTTAACAATGTCCATCCCTCTAACAGTATATACAGATGCCAACTTACTCATTTTCAAAGGAAGAACATGCAAATTTGATGAAGACAGAGATGGACTCACTTCTACGACACCCAATGTGCGAAGAAGAGAGAGAGCAATTCGATGATGACGAACCAAAATGTTTGAAGCCATTTAGATTGGTGCGTTTACCATGAAACATCAATTCTCCTTCAGATCTGCACCATGAGAACAACAATCAATGGTCTGGTTTGGAGAGAAGAAAAGGCACTGACTTAGTGTTTTTGAATTTTCTCCTTCAGTTTGGGGACAAAGACATCAGGGGTGTTTTTGTCTTTACAGTGAATGCTATGCACGTGGGCAACACATGGAGGAACTTTTCGTTACATTTGACACTGCTGGTAGACGGAAAGGGGGGATTTATAAGTTTTGAAAGTAAGCAAGTCCGCTTTGATGCAATTATTAGTTTCGGGGCACATTGTGAATTAAGTGAAAGTTTGAGGGGACAAAGTGTAATTAACCCTATATATATATTAGAGTTTATATTCCAAGTCTAGAAGCATGTGGGTTGTGATTTAAAGGTGAGCTAGGGATAGGAAGGCAAATTAAAGGAGATGCACAAAAACATGGGAGACTTGGAATGCTTCCAAGTCAATTAGACAGATATTGCAAAACTATTTAAGAAACATGGATGACCATGAGTTGATAGAAATTAGTCGCCCAAAAAGATTCTACAGTTTCCTAATTATCTAATAGTTTTTTATAACATCCTTCCATACCCAGAGCCACTACAAGAAATAAGGCCAATTGCAGAGCATTAGGTTAACATACATAGTTGTGATAACCTGCTTCCATGCCCATCTATTGGATCCAAAGTTAATACCATACATTAAGTTTAACATCCTAGAAGGAGCATTAGTTTTATCTATATAGAGCAAACTCAGATTTCACTTACAACATGTGCATTGCAAAAATAGGGGGTTCATATCATTGATTAACCAAGTGATCAATAGCAACACCACAGATTTGAAAACACAAAAGTAAGAAGCTGTCTACCCAACAACAAAAATAGCATGTTGTTTAGTATGATTGGGTAGATCAACTAGTATTATAGAATAACTCCATATATGATTTGGTGGATTTTAGTGGTGAATAATGAGTTTAGTTATCACTAGAGTATATGATGTCGGCTTGAGGCTTCTAAGTGCATTTACTTCCCACTTAGTGCTTTCGGACTGCTACCCAGCTCTTTTAGACTCAAAAATTTTCATTCTTCTGTTTGGGATTCAGATGATCAGATATAGGGGAAGCCTGAGATCTCTAGGCTGTCCATGAGAACAGGAGAAAGTGATTTTGTTTAGCAACTGATGTGAGGAACCCTAATTTTTACCTAGAACATATAAATTGGCAAGTTCATTGATTGCCTTATTTAGTTTTGTCTTTATGTATAGATATATACAAAACTAATGACGTATATAAAATTATAAAGAGTTGAACATATACATAAATAGAATAACTGTGAAACAATGCACTTTCTTGTGGTGACCCGGGGAAAAATTTCTCCCCTCCTCAAATTTATGGGACTACCAACATGGCAATCAGCGGGCATTAATAAATGTTAAAAAATCTCTCCCTCTGTTTGGGGACAATCACATCAGGGTGCTTTTGTCTTTACAGTGAATGTTATGCACGTGGGCAGCACGTGGAGGAACTTTTCATTATATTTGATGCTGCTGGTAGACAGAATGGGGGGATTAATAAATTTTGAAAGTAAGTGGGTCCATTTTGATGCAATTATTAATTTCAGGGGCACATTCTGAATTGAGTGAAAGTTCGAGAGGTAAACTCTAATATATATATATATATATTTCAGAGTTTATATTCAAAGTCTAGAAGCATGTGGGTTGTGATTTAAGGTGAGCTAGGGACAGGGAGGCAAATTTAAGGAGACATACAAAAACATGGGAGACTTGGAATTCTTCCAAGTCAATTAGACAGATATTGCAAAACTATTTAACAAACATAGATGACCATGAGTTGACATAAATTAGTTGCCCAAAAAGATTCTGCAGTTTCCTAATTATCTAATAGTTGTGATAATCTCCTTCCATACCTAGAGCCACTACAAGAAATAAGGCCTATTGCAGAGCATTAGTTTAACATATTTACTTGTGATAACCTGCTTCCATGCCCATCTATTGGATCCAAAGTTAATACCATACATTAAGTTTAACAGCCTAGAAGGAGCATTAGTTTTACCTATATAGATCAAACTCAGATTTCACTTACAACATGTGCATTGCAGAAATAGGGGGATCATCTCATTGATTTACCAAGTGATCAATAGCAACACCACAGATTTGACAACACAAAAGTAAGAAGCTATCTACCCAACAACAAAAATAGTATGTTGTTGAGTATGATTGGGTAGATCAACTAGTATTATAGAATAACTCCATATATGATTTGGTGGATTTTGGTGGTGAAAATAAGGAGTTTAGTTATCACTAGAGTATATGATGTCGGCTTGTGGCTTTTTTTTTTTGACTTTAAAGTAATCAACCATTATCATTAACTTAGCAAATGTTGGATACAAGGAGGGACTCCCTCCATAGAGATGCTCTCGTTAGAGAGTTTTAAAGCATCCTTTGCTAAACAGTGGGCAATACAATTGATATTCCTAGGAGTATACTGAGCAGACCCGTGAGACATTTGCTTGAGCTCAGATTTAATGTCTTGAATGATCATTCCCGTTGCACTCCAATCCACTTCCTCCTTGTTGAGATCAGTAACTACATTGAGAGCATCCCCTTCTAGTAGTAATCTTGATATTCCTAATTGTTTGTAGAAAAGAACTACACTGAGGGCTGCTACTGCCTCTGCAAGTTTAGCATCAGGAACCAGCTTCCTAGAGGATCTAAGAGTTGCCATCACGCGCCCTTCCCAGTTCCTGACCACCACACCTATCCCCATTCTGCTACTTGCTCTATCAATAGAGGCATCCCAGTTGGCCTTGTAGACATTCAAAGGGGGAGGTCTCCATGGTCCGCTTTCCAATAGCCTTCCATGGTCCATTTCCGTATTGCTGTCATTGGCCTCCTTAAAGTCCTTGGACATGTTTAAAGTAGACAGAGCCACCCTTGAGGGATTCTCGAATTTTCCTTCAAACACAAAAATGTTTCTTCTCTTCCAGACCTTGAAGGCAGTGCAGGCAAATACTTCTATAACGTCTTCACTGAGGGTGGATACCACATGCTCCATTACTTCTTTAAATGATGTAAAGCAGACCTTCATCTTTTGCAGGCTTCTAGTGCAGGCAGACCATACATCCTGCGCTGAGGGGCACGACCATATGGCATGCACGACTGATTCTGACTCCAAATTACAAACTGGGCATGCTGGATCTTCTTTGATTTTCCTCTTGCTAAGATTGAGGTTTGTTGGGAGAGATTCGTGGGTGGCTCTCCACAAAAACATTCTGACTACCCTTGGTATTTGTGATTTCCAGACATTGGACCAAACTTCCTTCTGTTTAGCTTGAGTAGAAGGTTGTCCCACTGAGTTCTGCGACAGTGAGCCCAAAAGGTGATAGGCACTCTTGACAGTGAATAGGCCATCCTTCGTACACCTCCAAATGAGTTTATCTGGATTACCACTCCAGCTAATAGGTATCTTACAGATGTTAATGTAGTCTTCTTCTATATACATATTCCTCAGTGCATCCAAGTTCCAGGATTTAGTATGGTCATCAATTAGATTATAACTAACCTGCCAGTGTGCATGCCGCTGATCAATAGGAGTCTGCACTTTGAATGTGTTTGGTTGAGGAACCCATTTGTCTCTCCATATGTTAACTTCTTTGCCATTCCCAATCCTCCACATCAATCCTTCCTCTAAAACACTTCTAGACTCCATAAAGCTCCTCCATATTAAAGAGGGGTTACTTCCCAGTTTTGCATGTAAAAAATCTGACCTGAAAAAATACTTGGCCTTCAACACCTTCGCCACTAGTGATTGGGGTTGTTGAATTAATCTCTAGCCTTGCTTGGCCAGTAGGGCAAGGTTGAAGTGTTCAAAATCTATGTAGCCGAACCCCCCTTCTGCCTTGTACTTACCAAGTAGTCTCCATGGAAGCCATTGAATCTTGGTTCTACTTCCTTTGGTACCCCACCAAAATTGTTGTATAAGTCTGTTAATAGCATTGAGAATGGTCCTAGGTAGCTTGAAAATGCTCATGCAGTATGTTGGAATAGCTTGCACTATTGATTTTAAGAGTACTTCTTTTCCAGCATTAGAGATGAATTTTACCTCGAAGATGCATCGAGATGAATTTTTGTGGCTTCTAAGTGCATTTACTTCCCACTTAGTGCTTTCGGACTGCTACCTATAACCCTGGTTTTAATTACCTAGAACATGATATAAATTGGCAAGTTCATTGATTGTCTTATTTCGGGTTTGTCTTTATATATATAGATATATACAAAGCTAATGATGTATATAAAATTATAAAGAGTAGAACATATACATAAATAGAATAGCTGTGAAACAATGCACTTTCTTGTGGTGACCCGGGAAAAAATTTCTCCCCTCCTTAAATTTATGGGACTACAAACATGGCAATCAGGGGGCATTAATAATTGTTAAAAATCCAGCATGTAGTTTCAAATCATAACATTCAATAATCCAGGATTTTGGACTGATATGAATCACGGCTACATGGCTAGGCTTCATCTACTTTTGAGACTATGGTTGTTTTGTACCATCTGTATTACTACTTTTGAGACTAGAAAAAAATCAATACAATAGTAGAAGAAACAAATTTGGCTGATATATATTTGAATTGAAAAATACCCAGCTCGATCTAAAAGAATTTGAAAAAACTGATCATGCATACATGTATCTTAAACTCATCATGATAACTCATTCCTCTAGCTGTTAGGTCTGTTTTGGTTTAGTTCTAATATATATATATATATATATTCCATGAATAAAAGAGCTGATCCAAAAAGGAATAGTAAAATTTCGTCCATCTTTTACCACTACAACAGAATGTGTCTTTTGTGACAGAGGAAACTGTCACCAAAAAAGGGCAAACCATCACTAAACATATTTGGTGACGGTTTGAAACCGTCACCACGACCGTCACCTAAAGTGCGTCACAGAAAACATTTGGTGACAGTTTACTGTTCAACCGTCACAAAAAATATTTTTAGTGACGGTTGGAAGTGTTCCATTCGGTACAACGTTCGAACGTTCATGTTTTTATGACGGTTATAAACTGTCATAGAAAATAACGTTCGGACGTAAAATAAAACGTTCGGACGTTATACCCGACCGATTGGCGTTCGAATGAGAGAATTTGACGTTTGCTGAATATCGTTCGAACGTATAATATTTACATTCGGACGTTCACCCGACCGATTGGCGTTCGAATGAGATAATTTTACGTTCGTTGATTATCGTTCGAACGTAATATATTTACGTTCGAATGTTAATGCGTCCGAACGTTAACTACAATAAACGTTCGAATATTTGTTTGAACGTAAACGTAAATGTTCAAACGTAGCACGTATAATGTTCGGACGTTATTTTGAATGTAAACGAAGGAGCATTCGAATGCAAGTTCTTTGTTCGAACGTTAATCGCTTTACCGTTCGAACGGTTTGTTCGTTTTAGCGTGAATACGTTCGAACGTATAGTTTGACGTTCGAACGATCAAATTGTATTTACGTTCGAAAGTTTGTTAGAGTGTAAACCAACGTTGGAACGATTTTTATTTACATTCGAACGTACAGATCAGAAATACTAATTTCATAAAATTTAAAAACATAATACCAATGTTTTATCATATTACATACCCAATTAACAATAACAATGTCTTATAAAAGCACAAAATTAAATATTAAAACTAGTCAGAAATATTGATAAAATTTATTTCTTCTTTTTTCCCTCGCCCACGGGGATTCTGTTGCAACGACATAACACGCTCCATTTGCACCATCATCTCTCGTTGCACTTCCTCTTGCACTTCACTGCGTATTCTTTCCTCCTGGTCTCTCTGTTGGTCCTGCAAATGCGTCTCTAAATGAGACTGTCATTCTAAGAGAGACTCTAACTCTTGCTGTCTCGACTTCATATACTCATTTTCACGCCTTGCAGCTTCTAAATCTGCCGTAAGATTATTAATTTGTGAAGCCGATGAGGTTGAGGAGGATGAACATTTATGCTTGATAGATCGTTCCAAACCTCTTGCCATACTAGACTGAGGCCCGAGCACTTGCGTGAATATGTCTATGTCACTAGGAGAGGATTCCTCAGAAGCCGACTGCATCTTCATCATTTTTCTCTGCAATTTAAAAGGTAATAATCGTAAATAATTTAGTAATGTATTAAAAGAAATAGAAATAAGAAATAAACTATTAAAATGTTATATAAATAATTTATTGAACAAAATTAACACTGCTTACATAATTATCTACAGCGACAGGATCCATCCACTCACTATGCTCATTAGTGTGAGCAGCAGCATAGACATGAATGAGGGAAAAATTTTCAGGATCATCACGTTTCTAACAAAGCGACAATATTAGCAATTTTAAAAAGATAATGTTAGTACTTATCAGAAAGAATATCAGGAAAATAAATGAATTCTATAATTTTTTAATTACCATTTTTTTCAGCAAGACGGTGGAATGACCTTGAACCGGCATGATGATGGACAGTCAGAGCGGATCTTCAAGATCATATTCCCTCGTTGTGTACAAGATCATCATTCTTAAAGTATAATTTTAATTGTTATACTTAATTTCAAAGGTTATACTATAATTGTTACATATAATTTCTGAGATTATTATATAATTTTAATTATTTTCTTTCCACAATTATAATATTAATTTTTATACTTAATTGAGTGAGTTATTTATTTATTATAAACAATAAGCGTATAATTTTTATATAAGCATCTATTTGATCCTTATTTTCTTTCTCTTTAGTTTAAAATAAATAAGTATATTTACTTAATTCCAACTCTACTTATTTAGTAGGTTCAAGACTTTTTTATTGAAGAGTATTTTAAAGGTTACATTAAAATTTTAATTATTATCATTCTTAAAGTATAATTTTAATTGTTATACTTAAATTTCAAAAGTTATAATATAATTTTAAATATTATAATTCTTAAAGAGTTACTTTTATTTGTTATTACTTAATTTCAAATTATATTATCAATATTTAATTATTACTATTCTTAAAGTTTCTTATTTTAATTATCATACTTAAATTTCAAAGGTTATAATATAATTTTAATTATTATAATTCTTAAAGAGTTACTTTTATTTGTTATTACTTAATTTGAAATATTATTATCACAATATTTCAAATTCATATCACAAGATATTCACAATAACTCACAAACTATTTACAAACTATACAAACAATAATCACAATATATTCACAATAACATTGTATATATTCACAAAACATGTATTAACAAAACTTAAGGACAATATATTTGTAACAATGTAAACATATTCAAATGTCATTCACAAATAATAATTTAAATTGCTCAAGTTCATATCACAATATATTCACAATAACACACAATATATTCTCAAAATAATATGCCACATGTATTAACATATTCCTAAACTTGAGTAAGCAATAAACATGTATTAACAAAGCCTAATGACAATATATTTCTAATAATGTTTATTCAAAACGTCATTAAAAAATAATAAACACAATATTTCAAATCCATATCACAACATATTTACAATAATTCACAAACTATTTACAAACTATACAAACAATAATCACATTATTTCAAGAGTAAGCATAAAATCACATGCAACGACATATTGATAAAGTTTAGAAATATACCTAGCACTCACAATGTTCTAGCCTCTTACAAATCAAAATCTTCCAACTTCCCAAAACAACCAATCCTTCAAAAAAATACAATACTAATTTATTAGAAATATTCTATAACAAAAACACAATATAAATATCATAAAATTCATAAAAAAACAATAAATTAAAATTTTTTCTTACCAAGACTCAACTCTCTCTCACTCTCTAACTCAACTCTCTCTCACTCTAACCCTCTCTCTCTCTCTCTCTCTCTCTCTCTCCCCTATAGAGCCTCGGGCCGTAAGCAACTTCTAACTCTCTCACTCTCTGTTGCGCGCACGGGAGAAGAAGAAATGATCTGTTTCTCCCGTGCGCGTACTGATTAAGTTCTAATATATAAGTTCACACGTTCGAACGTTTAAGTTGTACGTCTGAACGTTATATTCTAAAATTTTCCCGCCCAGAACGTTCAGACGTTTATAATACACATTCGAACGTAACCTTCTTCTGATGTAACATAAAATCTAGCGGGAAAGTTCCCGCACTTTCCTCATATATGTTCGAATGTATCACAATTTTCCGTTCGAACGTTCGTAAATTTTCAGATGAACGTTCGAACATCTAACTAAGATGTCCCAACGTACATTTCATCAAAGTGTTGCCATATTTGAGCGGGAAATTTCCTGCACTTATTTAACTAACGTTCGGACGTTAACAGATTTGGCGTTCGAATGTACATAATTTTCTGGTATTTTCATCAAATAACGTTCGAACGTATAGTATAAACGTCCGAATGTCTGAATAATCACACAGATGCCTTAATCGAGCGGGAAATTTCCCGCCTCTTAGTTTAACGTTCGAACGTTAACTTGAAAGGTTCGAACGTACTATTCCTACTATACTTATTAAATGAGAACATAAATCATGTATATAATATATAAACTATACCATATATATATAAATCTTAAGGATATATATTAAATTGTTACTTATTAAATTCTTTATTATATACTAACTTATAATATAATATATATACTACATTGTATATATCTATAACTCTATATTACATTGTATAGTATGATAGCATAATACTTTAAATGAGAACATAAATGTATATAATATATAAACTATACCATATATATAAATTTTAAGGATATATATTAAATTGTTACTTATTAAATTCTAACTTATATACTAACTTATAATATAATATATATACTACATTGTATATATCTATAACTATATACTACATTGTATAGTATGATAGCATAATACTTTAAATGAGAACATAAGTGTATATAATATATAAACTATACCATATATATATATATAAATCAAATGGTCCATATATTAAATTGAAACATGTATTAAATTCTTTATTATATACTAACTTATAATATAATATATATACTACATTGTATATATCTATAACTCTATACTACATTGTATAGTATGATAGCATAGTACTTTAAATGAGAACATAAATGTATATATGGAACACTTGCTCTAATATTCACATCGAATCTTAATTTCATAATTCGTGAGATTGTTTATTTGTGTATTGATGAACAAATAAACATATACTATGTGCATGGTTACATTTGTCTAATGGGAATTATTGACCTCCATGGGGTGTTGGTTTTTTGGACTTTTGACATGTCATGGGGTGGGTGTTGATGCCTTGAACTTCATGTTTTGCCTTCCTAGGACGCAATTGTGTTAATTTGTTAATAGGGGCCGGGGAACTCAAGGTTCGACGAAATGAAGCAGTACTAATGGTAAGAGAAGCATGTAAGTATCTACACTTAATATTTAATGCACTCATTACAAATCCTATTGGCATGCACACTAACTTTACGTGTTGTTATACATGTAAGGAAGATGGAGATGAAAGGAGGATCTAGCAGCTTTATAGAGATTCATGTATTTACTTTGGCCTGGTCGTCTTGAAAATGGGTAACTGGTGTTTTATTTCAAAGTTTGAATTAAATTTGAGTACAATAATTCCCAAAGAGGGATGAATAGTTGTCTATATCATGTTTTCCCATGGCATGCAATATTCTCGTATATAAGGTTCTTTTAGCATAAATACTGATGTGTAGGAAAATGGAGTAAGGAGTTTTTCCAACATAGACTGTTGTATTGAACTTGTTATGACAGTTTTGTTGAACTCCATTTCACATGGATTCCAATGCATGCATTGGAATGGCATGAATATTATGAGATCTATTTCAAAGAGATGACAGTATATTTTGTCATCTACCTGGCATTCATGCACCCCAAATGCCTGGGTACCTACGAGTGGTACACACGTTTATTTGATATAATCAACTTTATTTACTTTATATAACATCTTAGAAGTCATACCAAGCTGTAAAAATTGTTTAGGAAAATGGAGTAAGCAGAATGGAGTTTATCATCATAGAACTATCTGTTGTTTTGAATCCGTATCACAAATGCTGAGAGGGGAATTAGGAATTAAATGATTAGTGTGTTGTACTACTAAGATATTTCTATTATGTTTCTATTTCACTAGTATTTTTTTTAGTTTTTGTAACAGATTATTTACGGCGACTTTAAGTCGCCCAAAAGGACCCTTTCTCCTCGAAAATAATTTTTTACAACGATTAACATATGTCGCAAATAGGCTTTTAGTGTTAGAATGTAAATTTGTTGAGAAAATTTTATTTGCAACGACGATTTTCAATGGAAATGTGTAATTGCGGCGAATAATGTTGGTCACAAAAAGTCCCTATGGTTCCCATATCGTTGGAAATACTTACTTGCGGCAATTTTTATAGTATTTGCGACGAACAGTTACAGCTGCAAAAAATTTTTCCTAGCGATTTAATTAGACCGTTGCACTAGCTCTTCATCCGCAATGATTTCTCAAATAATTGTGACAACTATAATTCACTACAAATATGTTTTCCTAACGATTTAATAGGCAAACCGAATGAGAATTTGTGGCGTTTTATTTTGTATTTGCGGCAAAAAAAAAATGCCGGGAAAAGTAACTATTTGTGAAGATTTTTGGTAATCAATGTGTTAAAACATAAGTAAGCATACAAATGCAACAGATATGCAGTGATATATAAATCATTGGCAATGGATGAGTATTAGAAGTTGGGTATGATGAAGTTCTAAAGAAGAAGCAGTTGTTGGAGGAGGAGTTGGAGAAGGTGAGTGACAATAGAAAGGAGAAGAAGATCAATGGAGGAGAAGGATAAAGCGGCTCAAGTCCATTTAGTACATTGCACAAGCATATAGTTAAGAGTATTGTCCATTGCACATGCATGTAGTTAAGTACTTTGAAGCACTTCTTTAAGGCTAAATGGAAGAGGTGGTAGCATGTGGGGGTGGCTGGATTTTGGTGCAGAAAAGTTTTTGAAACAACATGTGCAGTCAACTTGGTCAAGTCCTCATTTTCAAGATGAATAGTTGAGCTTTTGGATTGATTAATGGAACTGTTCTTGGCCTTATTTTAGGTCTGGATTTTTTAGGTTTAGGGGACATGATGAGAGGGTTGAATGAGTTGTAGAAAAACCCCTTTAAAAACTTGTTGAAAAGCCATAATGTCAATGGTTTGATTTAGGGATGCATGGTTTGCACTAGGTGTGCCGATTGGCGGGTTCATTTGACATTTGACATGCCTTTTTCCTACATAACAAGGTTTGGGATCTATGTATCATTCAAGAATCATGAAAGACTGATTTAATGCAAGTGAGAAAGGTGAAAATTTTCAGAAAAAGTGATGGATTTTTTAAGCTTGTTGGAATCGGCATTCAAGGTTGTCAAATTTACTATTATTGGCTTGATGAAGGATCTTTGGGGTGAAAGCTTGAGGTCATGATGGAGGGTTGACCATGGTTAGAAAGTAACCCTAGGGGCGTTTGGGATGGATTTTAGGAGAGCGAAAACCAATAGTATGGTCTGTGTGAGTCCAATTAGAAATAGTGATAGGATTACCATGCTTTTTCTCCAAGTGTTGAACTCTCATTGGGCCAAATTTTCAAGCCTTTGTGTGGGCCTTGAAATGGACCTTTCCTTGGGCCCCATGTTAAGATTTCTTTATTGGGCCTTTCATTGGCCTCAATAGTCTACCAAGTTGGATCTTAGTCTTGGTTCTTACTAAGTTGGGCCTAATAGTCTTGTGTCTACTAAGTTGGGCTTATGGTCTTGTGTCTACCAAGTTTGGCTTATGGTTTTGAGTCTACCAAGTTGGGCATATAGTCTTGTGTCTATCCTTAGCCCTCTCATCTTTATAAGCTAGAGCCCTTATTTAACCAACTCTTGGGCCTTCTCTAAATATATCTAGTATTTTAACCAAGTTACTTAGCCCACCAAGGTTGCAAGTCTCCAATATGCCACTTGTCATTTTACCATTAGCCTTTTGGCACATTTTTCCAAAATTAATATAGCACTATAATTCTCTAAAAATACTAACTAAACCAAAAGTGTAAGTTTCTTTACTAACTCAAACTCCAAAATTTTCATTTTTCTCAAGGATCACAACTTCTACTTGGCTAGGGTCATGGTTACTCTGGTCAAGTTCGAAGGTGCTTTTAAGTGGGGTGTTACAAGTATAGCCTTCCATAGTATTCCATTTCTCTATTTTTCCAAATAAAAATTAAAAATCAAATCTAAAGCATGAAAATTATGCTTACCCAAGAAAGAAGGTTATCTTTTTGTTATCATTCTCTTAATTTCAAACATAATAGTAATTGGGCATTTTTTTCCCTTTGTGATTGCAAAGGCTAGTTCGCGGTAAGAGGAGGAGAGAGAGATTGAATCGGTTTGAGGAGAGAGAGAGGGGGAGAGGGATAAAGATGAGTGCACGTACCAGGGAGGCTGATTGTTTGAATGTGGTCGGCTCTTTTTTTTCTTATTAGAATGATGATGTGTTACTCGTCTTAGTGTCTCTCTCAGTAAGAGCTACTTCATGCTCTTAACATATAACGACATACATTCTCAGTCATGCAATGACATAAAAATCAAAATTATCAAATAATATGAAAATCAAAATAAATCTACAAGTAAAAAAAGGGAACAAAGGAAAAATATTAAAGAAAGAGAGGAGGTAGAATAAATTAATGAAGAAGAGGAAGCAACTGGGAAGATATTAGAAAGGAAAAAAAAAAAGAAGAAGAAGAAAAGAAAAAGAACAAATAAAGAGCAAAAGAAGGAAAGAAAAGAGAGAAGAAAGAGGAGCAGAAGACATTGTGTGAGGAGGACTAAAGAAATAAGAGAAGAAAGGAAAAATGACTTTTACTTAGGGTTGTAAAAATAAAACCAAAAATCGGTTAGATTGACAAAATTGGACGGTTTGGTCCGTTCCAAATTCTAAAAACAAAAATCGGTACTAGACCGATTTCCAACCCATTTTTGTAACTAATATATTCATTAGTTTTCCATTATATATATATATGAACAGTCATTTTTTATATTTTTATATTTTTATTTTGATGGCACTTTTAGCCCTGAGATCACTTCTACTGCAGTTATTTTTAAGGGACAGTGGGTTCGTTTGGCTCCCTAACTCCTCCCAACTCATCTCAACTCATTATTACAACTTTTTCAAATTTGAACACAAAATATAATAAAAAATTCAACTTTTTCAAATCTCAAAATAATAATAATATTAAAAAATAATATTCTAACAATATTTTATCCTCTCAACTCAACTTAACTCAACTCACTTCAACATCCAAACACAACCGAACTTTTGATCTCGAGTTTTTCCATGTTTAAATTAAAGATATTTTCTTGCGGTGTTTCAACATTTTGCCTATGGGCTTACTTTTCCTTCAATTGTTTTTCAAATGATTGGAACTTTTTTTTCGGTCTTTTAATTAGTATGTTGTCAACAATTTTTTCTCTGCAAATTTTTCTATACATCACACTACTACTCTATTTTTTATCTCATTATATAAGATGTGACATATTTATTACTATTAGATTATCTTTATCATGGGAGATGTGTCATTATGGATTAAGTATTTTAGACTTTGCTTTAGGTACAACAAATTTTGATGACGAAATTTTTCTATGGGAGAGAGGATGTAACATCCGGGCCCAGCATGAAACTCGTGTTCGAATTTTTCGAATGTAAAGTCCACTTGAGTTTTAACGAATATTTTTTTAGAATAGGGTACGGGCGAAGGATTTATATTGATGGAATATGAATTTTTATTAGACTTGATAATTGAGTTAAATTCAGTTATTATCTTATGAATGACATGAGATTTTTTTTATTTCATTCTTGGCTGAACAAAGTACTGAACGAGTTAGATTAGTTTGGAATGTGAGTCAAGGTCATTAGTATTTTTTAAAATTTTCAACCATGAAAATATTTTTTTGGACTGGCGAAAAAGATTTTTAACAGCTTTACTGGCCCAATCTGTACGCTACAATATCGAAGTTGTGGGCCAAATATTTAAAATTGGACCCAAAAAGCCCAAGCCACCAGGGATCAGTTCCGCATTCAGTACTCCACACCATGCATGTCTCTCATGCAGTTTCTCCCTTTGATCCTCCCTAGGGTTTTCCCATCTCTATATATATACATAAGTAAACTTTATCAACCAAGCAATAGCGTTGCCGCAAACCTCCACTGAAGCCTCCTTTCCCACGCCACTGCACTGTGGACAACCAAGACTAGCAGCGCTTCACGGACACCGGCCACCACCTCTCAAGCATCGCTTGTTTTGTTCCTCTCATCCTAGAGTCAACCACAGGACCACCGTGGAACAGCCATGCAACCCCCCAACCACAGCCCGAAACGAAACCCAGTGTCACGTTTCGTGGCTCTGCTGAACTAGACCACCCAATTGCACCGTAGCCCCTCTCTCCACACTGTAAACAAGCAACACCAAAGCCCAAGCCCCACCGTGCACTACCATCCTTTTCATGAACTCAGCCCGTCATCTCCTATTTTCCCACTCTCGAAACAGAGCAAAACCGAGAAGGCCACAAACTCGGTTGATCACCACCGTGTGACGGAAAAGTAATCAGGTTAGCCATAGAATCTGCCAGTCATCACCTTCCCGTCAGCCTCAAGCCGCCTTGTCCCTCACAGTTGTCCTCTCTCTCTCACTCAGCTCTCTCTCTCCCTCTCCCTCTCCCTCTCCATTCTCTCTCTCTCTTTCTCTCAGTATGCCTCCGCCGCACACCTCCTTCTTTGTTGAATGCATGGTTTGGTCTGGATGTGTTTTAGTTTTAGAAGTCTTTTATACAATTTTTTCCAAAAGAAATTAGGCATACTTAGGTCTATTCCCAAAATAACCTTTAGCTAGCTTCAGTAGACTTGATTTTACTATCCATTGACCTGGGTCTCATTATAGAAAAGCTCTTTGTCATTTTTAAGTGTACTCCGGCTCATTTTGTTTTAAATTAATCTAAAAAGTGGTTTAACAGAAAATAATTACAGTTTATAATTATATGATTTAGTATTAATTTTTATAGTTAGATTTTGGTAATAAATAAGTTAAAACTTAAATAGTCAGATATTTTTAAGTGAATATCAAGGTATTTAAGAATTTATGATATTTTAGGATTATGAGAAATTTTAAAATTTTTTAGAAAAAGAGGCTACATAGTGTTTCAGGTTAAAGTATTGAAAAAATGTGTAAATTTCGAATATTTATGGAAATTATGTGGCAATCTTATAGGTGACGAGTAATTTTCATTCAACACTGTTGTGAAGAAATTCAGAAAGTTAAGAAGTCCAGATAAGTAGGGTTGCTATGCTAGACTTTGCACAAAAATAAAATAGACTAAGGTTAATTTTGAAAAAATATGCATGTTTTGTTATGAAAGAAATTTGGAACAACCTAAGTTATTTGTTCTGCATTAGTCATGAAATTCTGTATAAGAATAAAGTATTTTCTAGCTTGACTGATGTATACATGAGCTATTTTGACATTTTTGTTTTTGAACTGTGCAAAAGAGAGCGAATATGAAATTTTGTGCATAAATTATGTTTTTGTGAACTCATTATATTCTGTTTTGAAGATGTTCTGTACTTTGATATGATATGATGTGGTTTTGAAAACTTTTGGCATGACATTCTGTTTCTGTTTTTGTTCTGTTCTGACCTTACCACGGATGTAAAACTGTGGCCTCTGTTCAGGTTGGTACCAACTTTTCTGTTTTCGATGCACCCACTTTGGAAGCCAAAGTGGTTTTCTGTGTAGTCTTTCTTATGTGCATACTCGGGACTCGAAGAATAATAAGGAGAAGATTCAAATTTTGTTTCTGCTCAGTTGGCCGTCAGGGTTTGCACAACCCTACTATGAGGGTTAAACATGGTCTCTATTCTAATATGATAAGATAAGATGAAAATGTTCAATTATGATGTGCCAAAGGAATTTTGAATAAGAATATTTTTTGAATTTTCGCTCTAATATTTTTGATAGCATGTTCTGACTTTGTATTCTGAAAATAAAAAAGTATTTTGTTTTACATTCTGAACTCTGTAAATGTTCATGTTTCACACTAATATATGTTCTCTGTTTACTGAGTTATTGATAACTCACCTCTTATCTCTAACATTTTTTAGATGATCTTGATGGTTCTACTGGAGAGCAAGAGTAGGCAGTGTTAGAGAGGTTTGATGTTCGTAGAGGAATAAGTGTCCAAGGATATAAGTACTTATTTGAGAGTCATAGTTAGTAAATTGATTATTTTCAGTTATTTTGATGTGTTGAGTTAAGGATTTTTTCATGTTTTTAGAGAGTTTTTAATTTATGTTATTGAGAATTTTTTTATTATCCTTATAAAAAAATATAAATATTTGAATTGAATAAATGAATTAATATTTTATAAAATTTTTTAAATTTTATAATTATGATATTAAAGTTAATATTAAATAATGAAAACTAACTTTTCAGATGTCAGAGACCGGAGCGTTGCATATCTGTTCTTACAGAAATTTCTCTTTTCTCTATTACGAGAATCTTTGAAATTATTTTCTCCACTTTAATCTCACTTCGCATTTAATGGCCGCACTAAATAAAAATCACATCATGTCCGGCAAAGGAGGAGATCCAATGATCAGAAGGGATCTCAGCACCAGGAGAAATTCTATAAAGCACGCCGGTCATTAAGCACGAATCGCACACCTTCCATGTATCATATATGAAATGTCTATTTTACCCGCAGTTGGATCTTCCCTTCCTTGTTCCACCAGAGATCACCCGTCTTTCTGATTCTTCCTTTCTTACTCCTTGGTAGAGATCAGCATGCGAGAGATTCCTTTTTTTTTTTTATTCCTCGAAGGCGTTACATTGCTTCCTGCAAGTGTTTGAAAGTTTCTTCCTTGATTGATGGAAGTTCTAGGGCTTTCTACAAAAAATTTCTCCGAGAGAGATTTGACTGAAGGCTCCAAGGACATTTCTCAAGGCCAATTTCAGGGCTGAGGAACACACTGCACGCTCAATCTACCAAAGCCTGGCAATACAATAACTTCAGTGCATTTAACCATTCTTTCACTACTTGCGGAACACACTGCACGCTCAATCAATTCTAAAAACAAATTCCAGTTCAATACAAATTAAAACCAATCTCCTTGAATAATTCCAAGTCAGAGGCGATCTCCACTAGGCACCTTCCTTTGGGCGATGGGCTAATCAATAGTGCTGGCAAATTTCTGAATGTTTCCAACATTCACCTTCATTTGGGCGATGGGCTTCTCAGTACTACGGGAGGTGTGCGACGCAAACGAAAAGGGACTCTCATATGCGGGAGGGAGGGCGAACGATTATGACTTTTTTTGTTTTTGTTTAGTTTTATAATTTTATTTTATTTTTCTTTAACTTACTTATCCATGTGTTCATTTCGTGCATTGTAAAGGGGCTTCCCTGTAGTACTCCTCCAGCACCAGATGAAAGTTTGACCCAGGTGGTATTTATTTCCATTGCCTCTGCCCTTCTTCTCCTCATTCAAGTTTCGGGCCTATGAAAAAAAGGAACACTCGTATTCACATCTTCCCCTACACTTTCTCGAGAAACAAACACATAATTTCCGAGCTCTTCATTTCCTTCCCCATGTTTCACCCTTCAATTTATCGGGACTCTCTACAAGGCCGTAGCTGGAGCATTTTCCTGGTAAGAGGAAACGCCTCTAAAGAAATTCCCATCTCTAATTTCACTCCCTCTGCCCAACTGAAGCTCGGTGGTAGTGGCTCCACCTTGCTTGTTCCAATCTATGAGAGCCCAGGAAGTAAGAACCCCAGACTTGCTGATGACGAAGACCATTTGAAGATGAATCTCGATATTTCATTGAGAGGCGAAGTGCACGTTGTTATGGAGCTAGGCGCTGGCGGTGAGTTGTTTGACAGAATTGTTGCGAAGGGCCATTATACGGAAAGGGCTACTGTTTTGATATGTAGGGCAATCGTTAATTTCGTGCATATCTGTCACTTTAAGGGTGTGATGCATAGGGACCTTAGCCATCACTAGCTCGTCTTCCGCATCCAACATGCGTTCATGGTCCCGCTCAATCTCCGACGTTTTCTCAGAGATCCTCTTGTGCAGAGCACGGTTCTTCTTATAGGTAAAATCCCAAAGGCATTGGGTAATTTAAAAAACTGTGTAAGCATGGATTTGTCTGAAAATGGATTGGATTTGAAGGAGAAATCCTAAAATCTTTATCAAGTGGAAGCCACTAAGATTTCTACGGCTAAGCAGCAACAAGCTAACGGGATCAAGTCTAAGGGAGCTCACCAACCTCTCTAACCTCAAGGTTCTCAAAGTTTAAGGTAACCCTCTTTTAGTAGATCTTGCTTCTGATGGGTATTTGGAATATGCAGAAAAGGTGTTCGATAAAATGGGTGTTAGAGCACTGGCAGCGGTCTCGCTAAAATAAAGAGATCTCTAAAATTTGATGAATCTTAGATTTAAAACGTTGGTATTGGATTCGCTAAAGGTAAAAACTCAAACTTTGACCTACAGTAAATTTATTTTTATCTTTCATATTTGAAGACTCACTATTTACAGTCTATTCGGTTATTTTATTACGAAATTATTCTTTCTTCCAACTGTTGTCTCCCTTTTTGCCTGTAATTTTGTTTCCTTCTCCCAGAGCTTTCTTCCCTTTCTTCTCCTCCTTCCCTTTCTTCCATTTCTTTTGTCCATGAATCCGAAAATAATTTCTTTCTCCCTTTCAAATTTTCCTCTCCATTTTCTCTCTTCCCTTTCTCTTTCTCACTTCCCCTACAACCCGACACTCCCTCTCTCCCCTTCTATTCATTTTTTATTTAAGTTTTGTTAAACCCAACCTCATAAACTCACATTTCCCCATCTAAATCGTACTTGATGAGCACGAGGAAATCTTAGTGATATCGTTCAAATAAATCGCTATTGAGGGGTCGAGGAAATCACTGCCCAATCCCAGAAATGACTGCTTAAGGGTATTTTCTTACATTTTTCTAAGCACCCAAACTGAAAGCATTTTTCTTATATTTCTATTATGAATCACAAGGTTTCTAAGCTGATCTTTGAGTAGTATTTGCTAATTTTTTAAAATTTAGAATTGTGTTTTTTATTCTATCTTTTCCATTTTTGTGCACTCATGTATTCCATAATTTTTTTATTACAAATTTTAGCAATAGGACTCGTAGCATCTTCGATTTTTGCATATACTCCATCTTGGTCTAATTCAAGTATTTAATCTCTGCGTGTGTGTTGTATAATTTTTGTAGTTTTTAGGCCCATTTTGGTGGAATTGAACATGTATTAATATACTGTTGATTGAGCTGAGAGTTCTGATTTCAAATCATGGAGTTCTGCTATAATCTTGTTAGGTTCAAGGAGATCAGAGGAATTGTATGTTTCCTGAAGACCCTGGGTCAAGTATGCTTTATTGGATCCACTCCCATTTTAAATGGGTGTTGGACTGATGTTGGGAACTTGGATTTGGAAAAGCTAATACTTTACTGTGTCTGCTAAACTAGAAAACCAAGGGCTTTAAAGTTTAAAATTTCACCAACCACTTAAAATTGATAATGCTTTTGAAATGGTTTTTCCCTTTCTTGACTAGCTGCTGAATGAGAATTGCATTAAGGGGAAAGAGGCACCTGAGCTGCAAGTAGTTCTTGACTATATAGGAATATAATTCTTTCTTCTTAAAAAGAAGATATTATGTGATATTTGTTTCAATGGAAAGCTTTTTTTCTTCTTTGTCTGCATGGTCCAAATAAATGAAATGGAATTAATATGCATTATTATTTTATATCTTTTTGCTGTTACTTTCTTGTTTTCATTCGAAATTGTTAGGATTGTCATAAAGAGCCAAAGAAAGATTTGAGATGTAGAGGGTTGTGTCTGATTCCAGTGTCATGTACGCTGCAAGTTGGGAGAGACAATGGAGCAGATTATTGGGCTCCTGCTTTGGCAGGGGCTTCCAGTAGATCATTATCATGGGTTTTCAAGTTAAATTGCAGCACGCAAAGATCACTACTTCACAGAAACAATATAACATCATTAGCTATCACTCTGCTAAAATCTAAGGTTGATTGATCATGATGCTATACAATCGTTGACTCTATACAAATGTGCTGTAAATTATGTGGTTAGGATTTGTAAGTCCTTAATCAATTTATGCCAATCACTCTTTATATATATATATATATATATTATTCCTCCTAAAGCTACTGCTACATTAATGATTTCCTTTGTATATGCAGTGTTAGCAGTATGAGTTGAATGATCATTCTAGATTTCAAGCAGTTAGTCGATCGAGTACTCAATGTTGTTGTGCATGAAAGCCCTGCGTGGTAGAATATAATTCTTAAAACCATGTACACTGATCATATGTGCACAATTGATTGCCTTTTGTCTTTTCTCTTTGATGACTTTTCCATTAGGTTTCATTACTTTGGTGTGTTTTAATAATTTCTCTTGCTGTATTTTTTTGAATAACTATAGATTTACAATATTGTTCTCTGC
Organism: Juglans regia; assembly: GCF_001411555.2. Classification (NCBI taxonomy): domain Eukaryota; kingdom Viridiplantae; phylum Streptophyta; class Magnoliopsida; order Fagales; family Juglandaceae; genus Juglans; species Juglans regia. The sequence goes on from NW_023361946.1 coordinate 59,543, forward strand.
AGGCTGCAGCTTAAGGTCATTTAAGGTTACAGAATGCAAAAAACTAGGAAGACATGTTTTGGACAAATATGTGGCTGGATAGTCACTCTGAGATCTGTATTAATTATTTTGAACTTGCTGAAATTATTTGGGTACTGCTACTGAAGTGTAAAACTGATACTGAAATGTATTGTTATTTTCATTTCATGGTTTATGAATTGGTTTGTGGAGCTATTACATTATTTTGATACTAAAATGTGAATATATTGAAGTTGTTGGTTTATGAACTGGTTTGTTGGTGTAAATGTTGGGTAGAAATGTTGATACTGAAATGTACTGCAGCTTGGCCTTTGTTGGGTGATACTGAATGTTGGTGGATTTTGGGATGCAGCTTGGCCTCTGTATTATAAATTAATGTTATAAATTGTTGTTAGTTTTTGTATTTTTGGGTTGCGGCTTGTTTTTATGATGGAAACAAGTTGGTTGGCTACAGTATAGTTGACTACATTACGATTAGAAACAAGTTGATGAAAAATTAATTTGAAAACAATAATTTAAGTATCAAAATAAATTATTAATGTAAATATGGATAGTGTAATTGTAAAATATGAAAAAAAATTTAAACAAATATTATTAAAAAAATAATATTATAATATTATTTTGATGAATTCAATGACTAATCCAATGTGGAGTTATAGATAGAAGGTTTTAGATTTATGGAAAACTTGTACTTTTCATCAAATTTTGAATATGAATTTGATGAATCCAATGCTAATGCTCTTAAAGATGTTTTTCTTAGAACTCGTGGGTTTGGTGCGTTTATATGGAGGTTTAGTAGAAATTTCATGGAGGTTTAGTAGAAATTTCAAGATTGATATTGAGGTTTATGCTTATACTCCGTTGGTTACTGCTTGTGCTAGTAATGGGAGGTATGAAGGTTCTATAAAGTTTCTTAAGAAGATGGGAATTGAACCTATTATTGCCAGTAACAATACCCTTCTAATGGTTTATGGTAAGGCTGAAATTTTTAGGGAAGTAATACATCTTTTTTCAGTTGATGCAAAAGAAGCATGAGAATTTAATTGTAATTCGGACATCTTTTGCTTCCCAGTGGCTTGATGTTTTGGCCCTTAAAATGGTTTTTTGGCCTTTTGATAGAGGAAGGGAAAGAATTGCAGTTGTTACAATCAATTTATCAATTAAAATGAGTTGGTCTCAAAATCTGTGGTACTGTGAGGGGGATGTTCTTCAATGTAGTCATTATGTGCCTATCGTTAGTCCTGAAGGAAAGCCTCTGCCCTGTGTGATTTGCCATGAGAACAGTGAGTGCAGGGCTGATGCGAGTGAAGCTGCAATAATTTTGCTGCCTTCAAACTTTACTGTTTTCACTCTTGATTTCTCTGGATCTGGACTCTCTGGAGGAGAGCATGTCACCCTTGGGTGGAATGAAAAGGATGATCTTAGGGTTGTGGTTGAATATCTGCGGGAAGATGGAATTGTCTCTTTGATAGGCTTTTGGGGCCGCTCGATGGGTGCTGGTATTGGCCTAATGTATGGAGCTGAGGATCCTTCAATTGCTGGAAGGGTCCTTGATAGTCCCTTCGCTGATTTTGTTGACTTGATGATGGAATTGGTAGATACCTACAAGATCCATTTACCGAAGTTCACTGTGAAGTTTGCGATCCAACACATGTGAAAAGTTTTTCAGAAAAGGGCGAAGTTTGAAATAATGGACATGAACACCATTAAGGTGGCAAATTCTTGCTTCGTTCTAGTTTTACTAGGGCATGCCATTGAAGATGATTTCATATCGTATATTTAAGGCTTATATGGGAGACAAAAACATTATCAAATTTGAAGCTA
>NW_023361947.1:0-280 GCF_001411555.2 Juglans regia
GGGGTGATCCCCGCCCCCTACGGGGCGGGGCCCCCCCCCCCCCGCCCCCCGCCCCCGCATATGCGGGGGGGGGGGATTTTTTCCGCCGGACCCCGCCCCCGCATGGGCGGGGGCGGGGTCCCCCGTCCCCGCATGGGCGGGGGCGGGGTCCCCCGTCCGCTGCCCGGGGTGCGGGGGTGGACCCCCACCCGTCCGCACCCCCGTACTGAGTACTGGGCCTCCGGCCCAGTACTTTTTTCTGGGCCATAAATGGCCCAGAATCAGTTTTTGGGCCCCTTTG
>NW_023361948.1:0-280 GCF_001411555.2 Juglans regia
GGCCCTTCTTTCCACACTTAAAACAGCCGCCTCCAATATTAAACATGCACTAAGCTTTTTGACAGTCTACTCCCAAGATACAACAACGTTGGTTCTCGTTAATCTCCTCGTCGGTGCACACAAAAGGAGATCCTCCAACCCAATATAAAATAGTCAAAGCCCAAAGAAATAAAGATAAAGAGAAGGAGGAGGTGTTTCTCTAAGTTTTGTAGAGAATTTTTTAGTTCATGAATTTGTGGGTGGGGTTCCCTATTTATAGAGAATGAAAGGTCACATGTAA
>NW_023361949.1:0-280 GCF_001411555.2 Juglans regia
GGGGGGGGGGGGATTATGGGGTCTTGCCAGTGTCTTCAGTTTGGAAAGGTATTTCCCTTGGTTTTGCAGAAGGACCTCAATGCAAAGTTTTAAATTTCGTACCGTACCGGCCGGTACGGCCGAAATTTTTCGTTTCGGCCGTCCGGCCAGTACAAGTACTATATGTGTTCCGTACCGGCCAAAATACCGGCCGTTTCGGCCTAAATTTCGGCCTATACCGGCCTATATTTCGGCCGGTACTGGCCGATATTTCGGCCTGTGTTTTTTTTTTTTTTTTTTT
>NW_023361950.1:0-280 GCF_001411555.2 Juglans regia
TTTTGTGCTAAGGCGAGTCTTAATCCTAACGGACTTGACGTATGTTTGCCTAGTATTGTTGTCTCTTTGTTGCAGGGATATGAGGTCATGTTTCCTAGTGGTGTTTTTTGTGGATTGCCACCTATTAGGGAGATAGAGCACTACATTGATTTTGTGCCAGGTGCAGCAATTCCTAACCGACCTTTCTTGGAAAAACATGAGTCATTGACACACTTAAAGGGACAAGGTAAGTTGTTGACTAGAATGCCTGCTAAGCGGGAGGATTGTATTGAGACTTTTC
>NW_023361951.1:0-279 GCF_001411555.2 Juglans regia
TTCATGACAGAATAAATTCTGTGTAACAGATAAATATGTAATGACTTGGCATGGCACATATGATAACATGCATACATACAATTTAGTTCCCTTACTTATCACTCATACACATTAAACTGATAGTAAGTTAAAAGCTAACTTACCTCTCGATCGTCGCGTTCTACTAGAATAAAGTGCGAAACACGAGGAATTGTAAAAGGTTATTCTAAAAGTTAGAAATTAATTACTAACAATTAGAAATGTGAAAAGAGACAACTTAGAGTAAAATTACCATTTTAC
>NW_023361952.1:0-279 GCF_001411555.2 Juglans regia
TATTAGAGGATAATATATACACACACAAAGTTAATTTCCAGATTTTAATGGCATGCAATTTCCTGTTTATACATTGAGCCCTAAATTAATTTAGGGGTTCCAATCCGAATTAATTATACAATCAAATCCAATCCAGTCCGAAATAATTACAGAAATGAGAAAACAAACACAATTCACAAACACAATTCACATGCATTTCACGGACTCATTCAAATTTCAAACCAAAACACATGCACAATCTAAGCTCCACAGCACACAATTCACAAAAATCCCATCCTC
>NW_023361953.1:0-279 GCF_001411555.2 Juglans regia
TTGGTATTGATAATTAGCTTTTTCTTAAAGGATAGTTTTAAGGGTGTTTTTAAACTTAGGATAGGAAGATCTTTGTTACAAGATTTTGGTTTATTCATGAGTTTTGGAACTTGAAAGAATTGCAACCAAAATAAGACAAATGGCCTATGTAGGTTTCGGCCATAGTGAGTTTTTTATAGTTGTGATTGGTTTTAAATTTTTCTGAGTTGAGATTTGAGTTTGGGACAAAATTTACATGAGGAATGTAAATTTTGGTAATTTTTTGGAATTAGGATATCA
>NW_023361954.1:0-279 GCF_001411555.2 Juglans regia
TTTTTTATTTATATATTATAGTGATTTTATTTTTTATTTATATATTATAGTGATAAATATTTTTTATTTATATATTATAGCGATTTTATTTTTTATTTATATATTATAGTGATTTTATTTTTTATTTATATATTATAGCGATTTTTTATTTATTTTATTTTTTATTTATATATTATAGCGATTTTTTATTTATTTATATATTATAGCGATTTTATTTTTTATTTATATATTATAATAATTTTATTTTTTATTTATATTTAATAGTGATAAATATTATAG
>NW_023361955.1:0-279 GCF_001411555.2 Juglans regia
TATAGTGATTTTATTTTTAATTTATATATAATAGTGATAAATATTATAGCATTTTATTTTTTATTTATATATAATAGTGATTTTATTTTTATTTATATATTTTAGTGTTTTTATTTTTTATTTATATATAATAGAGAAAAATATTATAATGATTTTATTTTTTATTTATATATTATAGTAATTTTATTTTTTATTTATATATTATAATGATTTTATTTTTTATTTATATTTAATAGTGATAAATATTATAGTAATTTTATTTTTTATTTATTATATATT
>NW_023361956.1:0-278 GCF_001411555.2 Juglans regia
AAATAAATAAAAATCACTATAATATATAAATAAAAAATATTTATCACTATTAAATATAAATAAAAAAATAAAATCATTATAATATATAAATAAAAAATAAAATCGCTATAATATATAAATAAAAAATAAAATCTCTATAATATATAAATAAAAAATAAAATCACTATAATATTGATCACTATTAAATATAAATAAAAAATAAAATCACTATAATATTTAAATAAAAAATAAAATCACTATAATATATAAATAAAAAATAAAATCACTATAATATTTAT
>NW_023361957.1:0-23505 GCF_001411555.2 Juglans regia
TAATATTCTACCTTAATTCTTCTAAGTGCTTTTAATTAAGTTAATGTTTTACGCATTTTCAAATCAGTGTTTGAGATCCATCATTAGATCGTTACGTGGATCCCCAGACGAAGAGACTGGGTTAAATACCCAGACCCTCCCTTTCACACTCACTTTTCCTCAGCTCTCTCTCTCCTCCCTCTCCCTAGCGTACGCTATATGCAGTCCATCTCCACGTCGAACGGCTCCATGCCTCGGCCCGGCGCCGCCGTGCGTCGACAGACCTCACCGCTGGCACCACCAGCTCCACCTCACGCCAGTGAGTCCTCCCATGCTGATATCCCTCTCCCACGCTCCCTCTCTCTCTCCGCTGGCCATGCACAGCCTAAACGGGCTTAGTGCTTACTGCGCCGCTGTGCGCCGTCCTCCGGCGACACCACCTCCATAGTAGCTTCCCCTCCCACCGGCCATCCTCCTCCACTGAAGTTGGCCTTCACCGTGTAGCCCTCCCTCTCCCCTCACGATAAGTAGCCGAAATGGGTTTTTAACCCATTTCGCCTCCTTGCGCCGCGTACGTGGCCACCCACGGCCACCAAGCGCCACCATGGTCTCCCCCTTCCCTCCCCCTTCCTCCTCCACGTGACCAGAGGCCCATAGCCTCCCCTTGATCCACCGCACAAGGCTCCTCCCACACACGGGTTTCACACCTTCCACTGTCGTGCACCACCACCCACAACGATTGACATCCACCTTCAGCCTCCTCAAGCCACCACCAAGCCATCCACAACCTCGACCTGCCACCCGTGCACGCACACTTTCTCCCTCTCCCATGGCTTCTCCACCCTCCTACACGACCATTCCCTCCCTCCGCCGTGAGCCACCGTGGTGCCACCCCAGTGCCACCAGGAGCTCTACCAGCAACCCCTCAGTCCAACCCTAGGTTCAAACCACCACTTTGAGTGGTGGGTAGTCACTGCACGTGATGGACAGCCACTGCACGTCGCTGACCGCCACTGTACACAGTTAGATCCGCCATGTTACACTCCTTGTCATCATCACGAGCCCTTCCAAGACCACACCTAGCTATCCAAACGCCTAAACAGTTAACGTACGTGGGTTAGCTGCCACGTACGGCAGTTCCGACATCATCAGCTGTGATGATCAATGAGCAAAGCACGGGTTATCCCGTCGATGGTATAACCCTCTATCCCTCGTTAATTATGTTAGATATTGATTAGTTGACTAGGTTGTGGACTGAGCTGTTGGTATTGTGGAGTGTGGTATTGTGATGTGGTGTTGTGTGATGAAGTGTTGGGCATATCTATGTAGTGTGGTGATGTGATGTGATATGATGTATATGTGAGGTGTTGGGCATATATGTGTTGGGTGGAGATGTATTGTGCTGTGTAGTGTGCGGTGAAGTGGCGGGCGTAATTGGGAAGTGCGCGGTGTAGTGTTGTGGACTGTGCTGTATTAGTGACGTGGCAGGTGGAATGGGAACAGTACACGCTGAGTGTACTCAGTGTGTGGTGTAGTGTGAGACAAGGAGAGTATATGTAAAATATACCCTCCTGGCATATTGTGGAACGCGATGAGTACAAGTCGAGTGGTCTTTTGGCGTAGTGCGTATAAAAGGAGTACACGTGGAGTGTACTCCATGTGGTGGATTGATGCACCATATGGCGTGTATGCCATAGTGGTGATGTGGCGTAATGCATGTGAAGGGAGTACATGGGAAGTGTACTCCGTATGGCAGAATGATGCACTATATGGCGGGTACGCCATAATGGTGATGTGGCATGGTATGTATGAGGGGAGTACAAGTGGAGTGTATTCCATGTGGTGGAGTGATGCACTATATGGCGAGTACGCCATAGTGTTAATGTGGTGTAGCATGTGAGAAGGGAGTATGCATGGAGTATACTCCATATGGTAGAGTGATGCACCATATGGCGAGTATGCCATACTGGTGATGAAAGGAGTACACGTGGAGTGTACTCCATGTGGTGGAGTGTACTCTATGTGGTGGAGTGATGTACCATATGGCGAATATGTCATAGTGGTGATGTAGCGTATGTAAAGGGAGTACACGCGGAGTGTAGTCCATGTGGTGGAGTGATGCACCATATGGCGGGTATGCCATAGTGGTGATGTGGCATATGTGAAGGGAGTATACATGGAGTGTACTCCATGTGGCAGCGACACTCCGTGTGGCATGTCATAGAGATAAGGATGGTTATGTGATTGATGGGCGTGGAACATGATGAGTAGTATCGGGAACTGTGGAACAGTGTCCCGAATTAGCTATGGTGAGCATGTAGTCTAAGGTGACGGGTGTCACCATACTTGACTTATGGCTGAGAATAGGCGTGAAGTAGTAGAACAAGTATAAGAGTGCGCAGCGGAAGCGTGACTGGGGAATGCACGAAGTGACATGACTATTGACAGTCGTGCTTGTGATGGGCAAAGTAGCGGAAGAAGTGTAAGCGTACGCAGCGGAAGCATGACTGGGCAATGTCACAAAGTAACGTGGTTATTGGTAGTCATGCTTATGATGGGTGAAATGTTAGAGTGCAGGAATGGCGCAACGGGAACGTGACGAGATGTCACAATGTGACGGAAATACGTGAGGAACCGAACTCGTGATGAGTTACGAGTTGACGTAGCAGAATGTTGGGTAACACGACAAGGTCACAGTGTAGCTTTGGAGCAATCTCGAGCTACATGACGTGGCATAAGGCATAATTATGAATGGGGTCTTGTCGTGTTAAGTGTTGTAGCGTGAAGAGTCATTCTAGCTAGGTTAAGAGAAGGTTGATATCGGAGTATGGTGCTTGTTTACACAAGCAGGTGATCAACGTGTCATATGTTGATCTTAGGTGATAAAGGGGTAAGGTACATGTGTAATCTGGTTAGACACATGTGCCGGACGGATTCACCATGTGTAATGGGTAATTTGTCACTAGTACAGTTACACGGTGCTTAAGCCTCAGAGTTGGCTTAGAGCCATATGGCCTGTATGGATGGGAATGAGGATTAGTATGGGCTAAGGTGCATGAAAATAGTGACGTGCGTATTATCTAGGATTGGGATGCGTGATTCCATCGGTCGGAATCATGCGTCGGAATGTGGTTGTAAGAAGAGTAAGACGAATGTCTTAGGGCAGGTTTGTGGATGAGATGACAATTTTGTGTTTTGTTTTAGTGTATAAATATTATGTTTTAGTATTATTATTGTATTAGGATTTGAAAAAGTTGAATTGAGATTTGAAAAAGTTGAATTGTTTATTATATTTTGTATGGAGATTTGAAAAATGTGTAATGATGAGATGAGATGAGATGAGAATTTTGTGTCTCATCCCACCCCCCAAACCTGCCCTTAGTGTCTTAATCCTAAGGTGAATCATGGGTTCACTTTTGAGGATGAGCACTCGAGACAAGATTTTGAGTTGGAAGATGTGGTGACCTAAGTGGTCCCCAAAGGGTTTAGAATAGTAAAGGGCACGTAAGTGCACAGGATAGAAGGAGAGTGCTCCAAGTATAGCAAAGTTCTAATTATAGTTTAAGTTGCTTATGCATTAGATAGAAATTGATGCTATGGTATGTGTATGCATGTAGGTTGCCATCTGACAAGCACATGAATGGACTGCATGATATGTAAGAAGCATGGAGTCCAGGTAAGTATTACGTTCATACTCTTCTAGAGTTTTCCAAGATACAAGCAATGCTTTTCCTTCAAGATGCTTACGAAAAGAAACGAAAGACGTTTTACGAAAGAAAGTGCTAAGTGTTCAAATGTATAAGTGTAACACCCCGTTCCTGAAAAGACATTTTAGAATTTTCGAGGAGCCAGTGTGCTACTACTAAACTTAAATATAAAAAAAGCTTTTCCTTTTTAACAACGCGCCAGATATGAAAGAATTCCATAAAATAACAAATTTCAATAAATACTGAAAATTCAAAATAAAGTCTGCGGAAGCATTTATTAAAAAAAAATACAGAAGTCTTATGTGCTTATCAAAATAATTTATTTAAACCATAGAAATAATCATAGCAAAATCTGTCTAGGTCTCAGCCTTGTCTCCCGGAGTCAAGTCCTGTCCTGCAGTCTCATCTTCATAAATGTCATCACCTGGGGGGGGTTTAAAAACATGAAAAACAAACTAAAATGAGTCGAATACTCAATAAGCAACACATCATACAGTAAACATAAATAAACATAAGGTGTCTTGAAAAGCGTGCATATTCATAAATACATGCATAAAAATCATGAGCATGAACATTAACTGATCTTTCACTTATCATAGGCCGTTACCCACTGTTGACCCCCGTGAGTTAGGGTTAGCGAATCTAAAAAGATTCCGATTCCGCCCGTGGCCGCGGGTTGTGGAATCCATACATAAGGAAGACAATATTGGGTGCACTACCAGCATGTACGACCTGGCAATGCAATATGCCCATAACATAGGTACCGTTTTCATATCATAACATAGGCCGTTACATATTTTATCAAATCATACTTGCATACTTGTCATTTCATAGATTTCAAAAGAAATCACATACATACTTGTCATATCGTATCATAGATTTCAAACGAAATCGCATTCTTTCATAAATGTCGTGATACGTGTTTCATTGCATAAAATCATGATTTTTCTTTTATAAATAATTTTATGAATAATCTTCACATAAAATCATGCATTTCATAAATAATTTTATGAATAATCTTTCACATAAAATCATGCATTTCATAAATAATTTCATGAATAATCTTTCACATAAAATCATGCATTTCATAAATAATTTCATGAATAATCTTTCACATAAAATCATGACTTTTTCATAATTTTATCATGTTTTGGGTACGTAAAAAGGGTTTCCAATAAAGGGCATACATGCATAATATCTTTTATAAAAAGACAAACAGCTCACTGTACATAAGCGTAAGGATATGATCATGCTACTTACCTTGCAACGCTAAACCACTATTTTCGGCACGAAATCGGTCGCCTATAAAAATAAACACGTAATTTACATAAATTTCTAATTAAACAAGTGATTCTAATTAAAAACCTAACTACTAAAATAGTCTATATTTTCTAAACCTAAACACTTCCCGACACTAAAATAGCCTTACCCGTTAGTCTTAAATAAGCAAGGATATTTTTGGAAAATAACATACTGTACATGGGCATTTTGGGAAAATAAAATAGAGGGGCATTTTTGTAATATAACTAACCTAAGGAAAAGAAAGATTTACGGGTTGCATGATCCGGTTTGGTTTACGTGTGAAAGTGATGCATGCATTCGGGTTGAGGGGTGTGATGCTCACCGAGAGAGGAAGAAGGCAGTCGCGACGGTGGTTCTGGTGGCTGGGCACGGCGTCAACTCCGACGAGTGGTGGCTAAGCAACTGAGAGTGAGAGAGTTACGGGATGAAAGAAAAGGAGCTCTGCCAACCGAAAACAACCGAGAGAAAGAGGGGGACGACGACGGTCGTGGCTTACCGGGACGGAGTGGGTGCCACTGGGTTGTGCTGGTCGGCGGTTTCTGCGTCGTCGGAGAGGGGGTTCGGCGCCTCTTGAGGTGGCTACCGTGGAGAAGGTGACTGCATGCTCTGCTTCGGACGTGCAAAAACAGTGGTGCGTCCGGGGCTGCTACGGCGTGCTTTGGCGGCTGAGGGTGGTCCGATGAATTCTATGGTGGTCAGTGGTGGTGTCGGCGAGTTCTGTGGCTGAGAGTGGCCGGGCTGTGGCTTACGGTCGAAGAGCTCAGTGCTCTATTTTTGAGGGCTAAAACAGGGGAGGATGCAACGGGTTTATGGCTTTTTCGAGGGCGGGCCGTGCGGTGGTTCTGTGCGTGTGGAGGAAAAGTGAACCAACACGGCAGTGGGATTTACGGTGGAGGGCAGCGACGAGGGCTTGTTGTCTGGGTTTGCGTGGGGATAACGTGAGTTTGCTGTGTGAAGAAATCGACGCAGACCAACTCGGCAAGTGAGGTTATTTCTATGGTTTACGGTGGTCGACACGGAGAAGGTCTTGGGTGCAACTGGCCAGTGTGTGGACGAACTGTGGGGAGGAGGTCTGTGAAAGGTGCTCCGTGTGCGTGAGTGTATAAATAAATACAGTGTCGTGCAAGCGGAGGAAAAGAAAGGAGCCGTGCATGCGTACGCTTGATTCGCGATGGGAAGACTCACGATGTGGCATTGCGGCTTGCATCCGTATGAATATATGTTTCAGAACCTAGAAGAAAACCCTAGAAAGAAAAAGAGACGTGCATGTGTATGTGCATGTGAGTAGATTAGATTTCGCGTTTGAAATTCAAAGAAGAAAAAAAAAAATCCGGCAAGAGGAGTTGTATTATGAAGAGGATTCAAGGGTTGGACAGAAATAATAATAGTAAAAATAATAATAATAATAATAATAATAGAGCCTTAATAAAATTATTCAAATTTTATCCCTAAAAAAAATTATAGGGTCGGGTCGTTACAATAAGTATGTACGGCCCATCCTTGGTAGCCCCGTTTTACGTACCCAAAGTATTAATTGTACACATGTGAATGGATAACTATACGCTGTATCTATTGTATGTATTTTCTAAGAAAATCCATAAACTGATGAAAACGCATGGAAGGCATGAAAACGGATGCTTTTATGGATCTTACGAATCGACGCTTTCATGTGCGCCATGAGGTGATGCTTGTGGATGCCATGAGAGATGACGTTCAAGGTGATGCTTATGGATGCCATGAAAGCCGACGTTTAACCCATGTATGTTCTTAAATGACATTTTTCACGAATGAACTGTTAAACGATGGATAGGACTGAAATGAACTGAAAAAGGAAAGACGATTTTTGGGCTTACTCCCCAAACGATGCTTTCTCATGAAAAGAAATGTTTTCACATGAAAGGACTGTTAAATGAAAGAATGAACTGAATGAAAGCTCCAGCTCTTTCGACCTGACATGAACGAATGAATGAAAAGCAAAGAAAGACATGAAAGCATGAAATGTATGAAGATACGTAACGGCCACATGAATGAATGAAAAAGGTACCAATGAACGAGCAGATTGCAATGCTGGGTAAATAGTACTGGTAGTGCATCCAGTGCTATCCCCTGACTGAAAAGGAATTCCCAACCCGTGGCCACGGGTGGAGTCCGGGTCCATAGGAAGACCGCTAACTCTAACACATGGGGCGTAACAGTGTGTACTGGCCTATGAAAGTGATAAGAATGAATGGCTGTATGCATGCATGCATGTACGAACGCACGAATGAACGAACCTTGAAGAAATGAAGGCACTGACGGGATAAACATTTTATGAAAAGAAAGCCTATGTTTAAAAGATAAAAACCCCGTCCAATGATATTTTCAAATGAACGCATGTATGACACGTATGCATGCACGTAATAGTATGTATGATATGTATGAATGACGAATGCATGAATGAAAACTTATGTTGTTATATTTTAACTGTATGAAGTAATGCTTACGAGTCTTCGACTCATTTTACTTTTAACGCATGTCCCTCCCCCCACAGTAACTGCATGATCAGGACGGACACAACCCATGGAGAAGAGTATGGAAGTCTAGGCACGAGTTTTAAATGCCCGAGAGGCCTTTTATTGTAAAAATTAAAGTTTTAAATCGGACAGTAATTCCCATCGTCCTTTCTAAAAATATTTTGTAAAAAGTCCCACCACAAGGACGGGCGTTACAGTCTCCTTTCCAGCAGATGAAATTAGATGATTGGAGAAAGTGTTGTGATCTTTTCGCATATCCAGATTATCAGGTATTTTACATTTATATCTTTTAATTATTTACATTTATATTCGTTCTATATATTATATGTATACATATTACAATTAACATTCTTAATATATTTTTTAGCACTTGAGTTCTACAAATGCACAGAATACAGTAACGATCTCAATGTAGGAAATGAGCTCTATTCCTTCTTCTCGCTGATCTAAGATTGGTGTCTAACCATGATCATGGAATACTGATGGGAGGGAATGACCCTCGCATATAAGAGCAACAAAATCAGACAATTTTACCTGTCGCTCAAGTAAATCAATCTGCTCTCGAACTGTTTGGATGGAAGGTACTCTTGATCTACCACATTTACGGCCCCTATAAGACATTATTATAAACCTGAAATTTTAAAAATAAAATATATATTCAACATTAGTGATAAAATCTAATTACGACGAAAAGATTTACAAAATTATATACTAATAGTAATTTAATAAATTAATTAATAGACCAATTCAATGAAACGATGAAAACAATTTAATAAGCTAATACAAAGTAAATGGGTCGAACATAATATAAAGCGTTCGAACATTTTAAAGACTCCTGGATTAATGTTCGAACGTAATTTCTAATCGATCGATCGGCCTTGAAGAAATTTGTGCGGGCGGAAAAATTGGTGTGTCGAAATTTTTTCGCGTTCGACCGCACTTTATTTACGTTCGAACGATTGGCCATAACTTATAGTCTTCCCGCATGCCGTTAGTCCCTTATTTTTATCTCATCTTTTTCTCTCTTCTCCGTTTTAAACGTATCCAATGTCATTCAAACTTCGAAATGAAGAAGCAGACATCGATGAAGATGTACATCCTGAAGTTGTTGGTCACGATCCCGAATAGGATATGGAGCAAATGATGGGTGACATAGGTGCATGAATGTTTATGGATGAAAGTGGAACAAATCCATCAAATTCAAATTATTCGTGCCATGACACTTTTACCCGCTTGTTGAATGATTTACAGCGTGAATTATATCCAGGGTGTAGAAGGCACAGTAAGTTGTTATTTACATTTAGAATGTTTCACATAAAATCTATATGCCGAATATCTATTAAGGCTGTCAATATGTTGCTCGAGCTGTTTAAAGAGGCACTTCCATCGGATAATATTTTACCCCACAACTTTTAGGAAGCAAAACAGTTGAAAAAAGGACTCGGGTTTGATTATAATGTAATACATGGATGTAAGAATGATTGTGTATTATTTTGGCGAGAGAATGAGCAGTTGAACGAGTGCCCCATTTGCCATGAATCAAGATGGACAACTAGGAAGTAGAATGTGATGCGGAAGGTTGTACGTCACTTTCCATTGATACCTAGATTACAACGGTTATTTATGTCACGTTCAACGGTTGGGGATATGATGTGGCACTCATCATCTAGAGTCAAGAATGATAATGTTTGTTGCATCCTACAGACTCTCAAGTTTGGAAGGAATTTGACTTGGAACACCCATGGTTTGCTGAAGAACCTCGTAATGCTCGACTTGGATTAGCAACAGATGGATTTAATCCATTTGGGAACATGAGCACTAGTCATAGTACTTGGGCAGTTGTATTTATGCCATACAATCTACCACAGTGGAAGTGTATGAAAGATCTATATTTCATGATGAGTTTACTTATTCCAGGTCCGAGATCACCAAGAAATTATATAGACATACACTTGCAGCCACTGATAGCAGAATTGAAAGATTTGTGGGAGAATGGGGTCTTAACATTTGATTCATCAACAGGCAAGTCGTTCAAGATGCATGCTGCGATGTTATGGACAATAAATGATTTTTCCGCTTATGGAAACTTGTTAGGTTGGAGCACTAAAAGGAAATTGGCATTTCCGACTTGTAACAAACATATCCAATCTGAATGGCTTACGTATGGGAGGAAACTATATTTCATGGGTCATCGTCGATTTTTACCTAGTAACCATAGATGGCGTGGAAATTGTAGGATATTTGATGACACAGTTGAATGGGGGCACCCTCCAGCATTATTATCTGACGAAGATATTATTGCATAGTTTGTGGATGTCAGAAGTAATGATTTTGGTAAAAAATAACGGAAGAGAAAACGAAGTACGAATGAGTTGAATTGGACAAAAAAAAGTATAGTTTTTGAACTCCCCTACTAGTTTTCGTTAAAATCGCGACATAGTCTCGATGTTATGCATATTGAAAAAAATATATGCAAGTCCGTGTTAGGAACATTGATGTCAATTGAAGGTAAAACAAAGGATAATATAAACTCACAGAAAGATCTAAAGCAGTTGGGAATTAGACCTGAAATGCACTTGCAACAAAGTGGTTCATCTGTATACATGCCAATTGGGTGGTATACATTGTCAAGGAACGAAATGGCTACATTTTGTGAGTGATTGTAGAATATTAAATTACCGGATAGGTATGTCTCGAATTTAACAAGGTGTGTGCGAACAAATGACTGGAAAATTACTGGACTAAAAAGCCATGATTGTCATATATTTTTATAAAGTATCTTGCCTGTTGGTATCTGTGGGTTTTTGACCGGAGATGTGCGAGTTGCGTTAATTGAGTTGGGTGCATTTTTTAAAGATTTATGTGCTAGAACGTTGAATATAGAAGTTTTGGATTGTATGGAACGGGAAATTGCAGTTATATTATGTAAGTTAGAGAATATTTACCCACCGTCATTCTTTGACATCATGGTTCACTTAGCCTTGCAGGACCAGTCCAATATAGATGGATGTATCCCATTGAATGATTTCTTGAAAAGTTGAAACGTACAGTGGGTAATAAGGCCCGTCCAAAATGATCAATTGCAGAAATATATATTGATGATGAGTGGCATACATTCTGTTCCAAATACTTCCCTAGCATCGACACAAGGTTTGATCGGTCGAAAAGAAACTTTGATGTTGACCAAGCAAGACAATGGAACGGATTTTCTGTATTTTCCCAACAAGTACGTGCACTTGGTGCTGAACGTGGTTATGATTTGTGTGAAATGGAGTTCGAGAAAGCTCAGTGGTACGTGCTAAATACTTGCCCAGAGATAGAGAGCCACTTGAAGTAAATTCAAATTAATTGTTAATTAATCATTGAATTTACTTATTAAACAATTATATGAATATACTTATTGTTGGTAATTTTTAATTTCAGTGATCATATTAACGTGCTAAAAGATCTGAGAGTAAATGATATAGACCAGAGACATGAATAGGAGTTCCCGAAATGGTTCGAACAACGGGTAATGACATTAATACAGATGCAATTTTGCACTAACATATTTTAAATAGAGAGGATTGTTAACGGTTGAATGTTTATACTTTATTTAATATGTAGGTTGTATAAATGCATGCGAGTAATCCAAACGATATATCAGACAAACTATATGCATTGGCGTGTGGCCCCTCAAGACGCGTTGCTCGATATTCTGCATGTATTTCTCGAGGAAGTAGGTATCACACAATTGATCGTGAACTTTATAGGAAAACACAAAATAGTGGTGTCCTTGTCGAAGGGAGTCATGATGGAGACACAATGTTGATTTGTATGGAGTTATCATAGATATAATTGGAAAGAGATATGTAGGGGAAAATGCCAGGATTAATATTTTCTTAGTATTAATACATCAAAAAAATGGTATGAAGATGATCCTTTTATTTTGGCTTCCCAAGCATCTCAAGTATTCTATTTAGACGATCATCAGTTAGGAAATCAATGGCAAGTAGTACAAAAGTTTTCTCCTAGAAATATTTATGACGTTATCCCTGAGGCGGAGGGACAAGATGAAGTAGAAGATGATCCCTCTACTCAAAAAGCATACCAAGAGAGTCAACCTACCTTTAACTTATTTGTGGATTTGAGCCAGTATGAGATTATCTCATTACATAGGGAAGATATTGAGGCTGAAATAGTTAAAGCGACAGTTGATCAAAATGTTGACTCCTCTGAAGTATCTACAGATGATGAGAGCGAATCTATAGATGAAACTGATACATATGATTGATCGGTTTTGTGTTCACATTATACAGTATCTCGCAATTATGCCACCAAAGAGGAAGGAAGTTCGTATCCCATCTCTACCTGTTCCTAGCTCTTCATCTGACTCACCATTAGAGACTGACTCTACGGAACAAGGTAAATAGTTAATACTCATTTTTTTAATTAAGATATATGATAATTGATAGAAGGTAAATAACTAATATTATTTTATAGACATAACAGTACAATCTTGTCACAGACGAGGCACTACTAGAGGCGTGATGTTAGAGAAATATCGTAAAGTAGGTAACATTAAGGTTAACATTCCTGATGAACATACTGGAGGCGAGGAACAATAAGCAACTTGGCTTGCATCGCATGTGGGTACTCTTACACGGACATATGCATCTTTGGCTATGAGTTCATGGCATAAAATACCACAAGATGTGAAAGAGCTTATAAATAAGCATTGGTTGGTACATAATATTTAAATAATAATTTTTTATTGATATTATTTAATATTCTAAATGATAATATCTTTGTGTATATACTTTTGCAAGGATGACTTCAAACTAAATTTTGGTCGGAGAGAAGAGCATTGGACTGTCGTAGAACTGATGTGTAATGCATTCGCAAGTATAAGGCGAGGACGAGCATTACAAGAAATACGAGAACAAGGAAGATGCACGCCAACATCCTTTTCAGGATGTCTGACCTGAAGAATTGGGAAAACTTTGCGACATGTTTGAGGATACATCATATAAGGTAAATTAAATGAATTTTTTATGTGTCACATTTGTAAGTTTCACTTACTAACTTTTACAACTTCTATGCAGAACCGAAATTCTATAAACAAAATGAATAGATCAAAGTTAAATATTCATCATCATGCAGATTCAAGATCTTTCCCTCACCTCTCTCCGAAATTGGTAATGTACTTTTTTTTTATTCTATGTAGTTTGTTTTTAATATAGACTTTATATCTTAACAATGTCTCTTGTAGAAAGAGTCAGATACCAATTATTATCTGACAAAACTATATACTGCATCACATACTAATAATAATGGAGAGTGCACTCATCCCGATGCTCGTGAGAATTTTGTTAGTACTATAATTTCTTTTCATTAACCATATTTAAATTATTGTGTCAATATTAATTTTATATGTTTTGTGTAGGATAAAATGGTTGCCCTCCATGCTGAAGCTGCATCAGATCATAATTCATCAACAAGTGATGTTGAAATTTTTACACAAGTTCTGGGTCAATGTTCAGGCTACTTGAGGGGTTTGGGTCGTTGTGGAAAGCCTTCAGGCTCTTCATCAACATCAAGCACTACTGTCATTACGTTAGAGAATGCAAATTCTAGGATCGAATAATTGATAGCAAAACAATAGGAGTTAGAGGTTCAATTGACGAAATAAGCAGACATGGAGATACGCATAAAACAACAAGAAGATCAACAAAAAGAGATGCAACTCCAAATGCAAGAACAACAAAGACAGATGCAGATACTTATGCAACAATTTAGGCCTCCATACAATTGAATTTTATTAGAAGTGTTTTTGCATATTGAACAATTATATATCATGTACCGATAATTTTATTAGTATTATTAGTATTTTACTTATTTAGTTCTGACTTATTAGATTAGTTTTATTTATATTGAACAATTTGTAATGTATTTTTGAAATATTTTTAAGTATTGTCCAAGAAAATAATAACCATTCAAACATATATAAATCGGACACAACCGTTCGAACATTGCAAGTTAGAGTTCGAACGGTAAAAAATTGCGCGCCGTTTGTAAGCGTTCGAACAGGCAATTCACTATTTGCGTTCAATCATCAATTTTTTTTGTTCGAACATTTCTTCATGTGTATTTGGTCGAACGGAGTGGTATCGATTGACCGACCATGAAATACCCGTTCGAACAGTACCTCATTGTTCGAACGTTATTTACGACATTCGAACATATTTCTGAGATGAATTTAAATCGTCCCAGGAAAAAAAATCCATTCGAACGCGATCAAATGGTCCCTCTTAATTTCGTCCCAAAAGATATTTTTTTGGACGAATTTGTGATTTTCGTCCCAAAATACATTTTGGGACAGTTTTCTAGGGACAAACTTGAGATATTTTTTTTCATCCCAAAATATACTTTGGGACAAAATGCCAATCTTTTGGAATGAAAATTTTTATTCTAAAAGACCTTATTTGTTATAGTGTATGATGTGTCTTCAATATTAACAGAGTTTTGGGTAAATTATCTGTGAGCATCTCTTTTGTCACCATTTGACTTTGTGCGTACGATTGTTTCAAGCCGTATCGTCTATGGTGGTTTAATTCATGGTTTGAACAAAAGTAGATTGTACATTGAGAGATTACCGGCCAACGTAGAGTGATGGATCTACGCCATAAAGTGAGTAACAACACGGTTTGTAGAGACAAACACATTGCCAATTTGCCAGCACAAAATCTGAGAGAGAGCTAAGCGATTTCCAAGAGTAATTATTAGATAATTCTGGCTTATAAAAAATTATTAGCAAAGTACATACATATGATACTCCTAACCTATGATAATATGTCATATCATTAAAAATTAATACTTACGCTAATAATTTTAGGGTAATGATATACTTATAATTTGTTTACAACTATTTTATAATTATTATTCAATCAACCAATACAATCATGCCACTCCATAAAAGAGTTGTAAGTCTATCATTTTCTATACTTTTATAGCCATGGCACGACGTTGTAATGGGCTGAATATCACATAAAATGATATTTGTAATCATAGAATATACAAGTCTTGCACACTCACTTTTAAAAAATAAATAAATAAATTTGAAATCTATATAAAAAATTATATATATATATATATATATTTTTTAATAAATAATAGTAGACCGCACTTTAAAATTTTTTTAAAGGCCAATAAGTTTTTAATCTTATAATGAGTATGGTAAGAGATAATGGATGTTAAATACAAACGGTGGAGAGAAAAAAAGAGTCAATCGTGATAAGACAGAATCAAGACTGGATATCGTTGGCCTGAGAAATCAAGCACGTTTTCATGATAATTTAATAGAAAATCTATCGTGGCAATCTCTTATAGGATGGTGTATGGTTTGGCTTTACACCAAATACAGACCATGTATGCACTCTTTTAGGAACTAGTCAAAAATTGTAGTGTTCATGCATATTCTATATCTACCTATCATATCATCTAAGATTACCTTATCCAGTTTAGATGACATGAGATGAGATATTTTGTTAAAAATTAAATAAAATATTATTAGAATTATTTATTATATTTTATGTGAGAGTTTAAAAAAATATAATAAAGAGATGAGATGTTACGAGCTTTGGCAACGGATCGAGTTAAGCGAGGTTCAACTGGAAAGGACGCCAGATCGAGTCGACGTGCCTTACCTATGTTGAATTAAAATTGCAAGAACAGTTAGGTTGATGAGGAACCCACCTTTTTCAAAACAAGTTTGAATAATAATTTTCTTACTCTTCTTCCTTTCCCTCGTACAGATATACTCATTACATTATTCCACTTTCCAAAAACAACATATGTAATTAAAGCTAATCATATTATTCCGAAACAGAGCAATATTCAAATGGAGAAGGTTTCCTAATGTGCGAGACTCGCCAATCACGTTGACGCTCCTCTTTATTCACTTCCCATACTTGGCACCTGTATCATGAGATGAGATAAAATGTTGTGTATCCAAACCGAGCCTTAATATATTCATCTTGTCTCTGTCGTCAATTGAAGGGCGAAAGAGGTGAAGGTTTTGACTCTACTCCCACTAAGTAGATTATTTCAGTCCCACGATTTGTAGAGTTCTCCAGTAGCCTTGGAGGATCTTAGTGAAGTATGGAATCAACTCAGTCTCAATGACGAAAAAAGTCAGAAATAGAGATTTGAGTTGATGATTGGGATGATTTGCAGAACCATGAGAGTAGAAGCTTGACTGGTGGAGTTTGAACGGATAGATATATTGGGAAGGAAGTAATTCGGGCCACCATGTTAAAGGTATGGAAGGTAGAAAAATATGTCACGTGTAAGGAGATTCGGACGAATACTTTTGTTATTATCTTTGCAAATTGTAAGGATAGAGACAGGGTACTAGATGGCAAGCCATGGATGTTTGATAATTGCTTGTTTGTTTTGAACTTGTTCGATGGAACTACACAGCATCAAATTAGTTTTGATTGTGAACAATTCTAGATTCAATTGCACAATCTTCCTATGGCATGCATGAACCGTCAAATTGGGGAGCAAATAGGTATTTCAATTGGCAAGGTTTTGGATGTAGATGTTCCTGAAGATGGAGTAGGTTGGGGGAGTTATCTCAAAGTAAGTTTGGAAATTGATTTAAGAAAAGCGGTTGCTCGTGGAAGAACCATAAAAGTCAATGCAAGAAGCATGTGGGTGCCAAACAAGTATGAAAAAAGTCAAATTTGTTTCAAATGTGGTAAGATTGTTCATGATGATAATGGTTGTGCCTCTGGTTATGGATGTAGAAAACAGAGCACATGAAGGAACAACCAATATGGCTTGTGGTTGAGGCCGTTAATGGAGTTCCACATCGAGGGATTGGAAAACAAACTAATAAAGATGATTCTAGCACCAGTTTTTCGATTCAAGGCTTAGACTAGAAAATTGGTTTTCGGTAGTCAGTTTCACAGTCGAGTCCAAGTGATGATGGTGAGGGTCATAATCGTGTACCTCTAGGATTCTCAGAGGTAGAAGGTGAAAATTTGGTTGATTCTGGTGGACACATTATCTTGGCATGAAATGAGAAATTGATTAGATAGAATCTGGGGGGAGCTGTTTGCTAATGATCAAGAGATGAGGAAGGAGACAAGGGATTCAAATGTTCAAACATTGAATCTAAACTATACTCGGGAGGGTATGATGGAGAAGCAAGCAAGATCTGTCGACATGTGCCGAAGGCCCACTAAGCCCAAAAACTTTATGAAGTTAAATAAAAATAAGGGTTTACAGAACGTTATCATTTCAGGAAACACAACTCTATCACAAAGGATATCGCAGGAGGGAAGGGGAGGTTCTGAGATTCAACTACAATGACAAGATTCAAGCTTTAAGAGGAGGTTGGAAGAGAAGGCTTGGAAGAATGGAAATACATGTTAGTGTTCTCTTTTGCCTTTTGCTAAAAAACACACTGGTCTATCTCTAGTTAGAGGTGTCAAATCGTGTTTTTGGGTCATATTCGTGTCGTATCAAGTCACAAATATTCGACTATATAGGTCAATCTGAACCCAACCCGTTAAGCTAAACGTGTCAAACTTTCAAACCTTAACTCAACCTATTTAGATAACGGGTCGTATCGTGTCATCAGTTTTGACCCGTTTAATAATTAATCAAAAATATGTTAACATGACATGAATCATTTAAACCCGTTTGTTTCACATAAATGGTTGAACTAAAATGTATAACTCATTTGACTTGACTAACATAATTTTACATAAAAATTAAAATTTATATTTATTAATAACCACAATATCTTAAAAAATATATATCAATATTTTTCAAATTTTAACATATAATAAAAACAATGTTATAAACCATACAATAACAAATATGAGCATAGGTCTAAAATTACAATCTCAACAATAAAAACATAAGAATATTGAGAAATACTAATATTACAATTTAACAATGATAAAATTTTAATTTTGAAATAAATTCTAAATGGGTCAAAACAGGTTGATTATTTGTTAAGCAAGTTGACCCGTTTACAACTCGTGTCTAAACGGGTCAACCCATTTTGACCCGAACCCGTTAACATCAAATCCAAACTCGCTAATTTCGTGTCGTGTTCATGTTGAATTTACGGATCGTGTCACATATTGCCACCTCTATCCCTGATAGATGAAGATTTAGAAGAGGAAGGTAGAAAAGAGCAAAGATAAGTAATGGGTCTTCTGAATATGGTAGGATGATGAATCGGTGATGCTTGTTAGTCAGCCCAACCAAGGATTATAAATCTGTTGAGTTGGAATTGTCGAGTACTTGGGAACCCTCGTACAATTCACAATCTTTACCAAATGGTAAAGGAGAAGTGTCTCATAGTAATGTTTCTGAGGGAATCGCTACTGAAACTTCTAAATTGGAAGCTCTGAAAAAGAAATTAGGTTTTGATGGATGTTTTGTTGTCGATCGAGTAGGTAGGAGTGGGGGTTTGGCACTTTTGTGAAAACCTAAGGTGAATTTTGTTGTCCATAATTTTTCACTAAGGCATATTAGTGCATCAATGGAGGATCAGAGATCCAGATGGCTTCTATTGGGTTTCTATGGCTATCCAGAGGTTAGTAAAAGAAAGCTATCATCGGACTTAATGATTAGACTCAGCCCAAGGTCCATGGTGCATTTGTTGGTATTTTAACGAAATATTAGTGCAATCTGAGAAGGTGGGGGGTAAATTTGAGAATCAAATGGAAGCTTTTAGGCTTGCTCTTGAAGAAAACCAATTGTTTCATTTAAGATGTAGTGGTAATATCTACACAAGTAGTAACAAACACACTAATAATAGTTTTACAAAAGGGAGATTGGATAGAGAAATGGAAAATTCACTAATGGAAAGAGATGTATAAACATGTCAAGGTAAAATGTTTGGCAGCAAGAAGCTTAGACCATGAGCCCTTAATGTTGTCAATTTGACATGAGGAAGCGAGACTGTACATAAAAAAGAAATTATTTAGGTTTAAGGTATGTTGGACAAAAGATGTTGAATGTGGAAAAATAATTGAGAAGGAATGGAATACTAATTTACCATCAATATATCCACTAGAAAGAGTTCAATCTTCTCTTTATCAGTGTAGTGAGTCTTTGTCAAGATGGTGTAAGAGCAGAGGAATGAGAGGGGAGAAATTGATAAGAGAGAAGACAAAAACTTTAAAAAGATTGCAAGAGCTTGAGGAGCAACAAAATATTGGCCAAATTAAGAGGTTGCAGCAAGATGTGGGTTTCTTATTAGATAAAGGAGATATGACGTGGAGGCAAGGAGCTAAGATAAATTGGTACCAATTAGGAGATAGAAATACTAACTATTTTCGTATGTGTGCTACTCAAAGGAAGAAGAGAAACCAGATTTCATAGGTGAGGGATGCTCAATCAGTTTTGAGAACAGATCAGGAAGAAGTTCAGAAAGCTTTTCAAGAACATTATAGAGGAGTATATAGATCAATCTGTCCTTCCTCAGTTGCAATAGAAGGTTGTTTGATGAGGAATATTGGATTGTATTTGGGGATGAGGTTACTACAACATCACTAAAATAATGGCCCCATGTTAGTTAATAAGTTTAGACAAATTAGCTTATGCAATATTTTGTATAAAATCATTGTTAAAATGTTGCTAATAGGCTTAAGAAAGTACTGCTTGATATCATTTCCTATAAACAAAGTGCATTTATACCAGTTAGGCTTATCACAGATAGATTATGATAGCTTATGGAGCCTTACATACAATGAAGACTAGACAAAAGGGAAAAGAATGGATATATCCAAAGCATATGAGTTGGTTGAATGGGCATATATGAGAGCAGTTATGGAAAACATTGGCTTTGGTGATAGGTGGATAGATTTAAAAATTAAATTTGTGTAAATAGTGAAATATTCAGTGTTAGTTAATGGAAAGCTAAGGAATAGGATTATATCTACAAGGGCCTTAAGCAAGCAGACCCTTTGTCTCCTTATCTATTATTACTGTGTGCAAAAGGGTTAAGTGCTATGATTCAAAATTATGAAAGAATAAGGGCTATAAAAGGGGCTATAAAAGAATAGTGAAACAAATCTTGGATAGCTATGAACAAGCTTCTGGGCAGAAAATGAATATGCATAAAACTTCTATTTATTTTAGTATAAACACAAGTCCAACTGTCAGAGATGAATTAGTACAAGACATGCTGTAAGGGTTTGTGGGGATGCTGAGAGTACATGGGGTTACCTACAATGGCTGGGAAGTCCAAAAATAAGGTTTTTAGAGGAAGTAAGGAGAGAATACAGGATAGAATAAACAGTTGGAAGAATCTCTGTCTCAAGCAGGCAAATAACTTCTTATAAAAGCAGTATTACAAGCAGTCCCTCTTATGTAATGAGTGTTTTCAAATTACCAAATCAGTTGTGTAAGAAAATCTCTTTTATGAAGACTCCGATTTTGTGGAGGCATATGAATCAAAATAGGAGAATTCAGTAGAAGAAATTGTAATACCAGACTCCTTCCTTCTTACGTACGTTTCTTCTTTTTCACGTACGTTCATTCTTTCTGACGTAAGCAAATCCGAGGACAGGATTGTGTAACCATCTGCCCCTTCTCTCTAGCGACTAGAAGCCTCGTCATGTGTGCCGAACCACGATGGCGTGTCTTTCAAGATATTATGTGACTTCTAAGGCATGCCCAGTGTTTTAAATGTACTGAAAATATTTATAAGAAGTATTTCCAGTATTATTGAACTCAGCTTTATTTTGAATACGACAATTATAATATTCTTGAAGAGCTCCAAAAATATTATAATTGTGGGAAATCATTTTAATATTATTATTAAAAGGATTTCAGTTATTTAAAATATTATGGAATTTAAATTATGTTGAAAGCATTAACTAATTAAATGATTTTATCCTTTTAAATATATTAAATAAGACTTCATCATTTATTAATGATGACGGGATTTTATTTTATAAACTAAAGTTAGTTTAAATAATATTCTACCTTAATACCTCTAAGTGCTTTTAATTAAGTTAAAATTTATGCATTTTCAAATTAGTGTTTTAATCCTCCACCGTTAGATCATTTTGAGGATTCGAAGACGAAGGGACTGGATTAAATAACCAGACCCCTCTTCCTTCTCCCTCACTTTTCCCTCCCCTCTCTCTCTCTCTCCTCCCTCCCTCATCTCACTCATATGCAGTACGTTGTCCCTCTCCAAGACGTGTCTTCCACTGCCAAGCCTGGCGCCGCCGTGCGCCTGTGAGTCTCACCTCCACCACCATCAACCTCCTTTCACGCCGGCGACCCCCCATTGGCAAAGCCAGCTCCCATCTCGTAGCCACCTTCCCCGTCACACGCATGAAGAGATCCATGCAAGGCCTCACCGTGCGCAACGCCTAACGCCGCTGTACGTGGTCACCACACTGCCACCGCCAGCCTCCCCTCTCACCAGTGAACTCCCCCATCAAACCCTAAAGGCCCTCCCCTCACGGCTGTACTCTGCGAGCCCGTTGTGGGTTGTGTGCGACTCAAGACTCTTGGGCATTTTCAGGCCTCCCGTGGCATACGTCACTCACGACACCATCATCGCATTCCGGGGCCATGGCCTCCCCGCCTCGCGCCGGATATATACTCCCATCGTGTGGTTCTTCCTTTCACCGTAGATTAATTGTGCCGTGATTCTGGCCGCATCAGCGGGCCATCACTCCCGTACCAGGTGCATCCGAATACTTGTAGTCACGCCGTCCATGCCTATCTTTTCTCCTCTCTCTCAGGGCGTCTCCTTGCGATAGATTTCCTCTGCTCGCCGCAGGTGGTTCATGATTGCCACCGCCTGGAACATCGCGACCACCGGCAACTCCGAGCGGACCGCCGGTCCAGGCCGCCGCTTTATGCGGGTTGGGTGGCCGGCGCGCGTTGATTGGATTACTGCGCGCGCATAGCCTAGCTCTGGGTGGCACGACTAGATCCGTCGTGTTACGCTCCTTGCCACCATCACAAGGCCACGATGAGCCCTTCGAAGACTACACTTAGCTATCCAAATGCCCAAACAACCACTGTAAGTGGGTTAGCTGCCACGTACGACCCTTCCGACATCATCGACTGTGACGATCAGCCAGCAACGCACGGGTAATCTCGTTGATGGTATAATCCTTTATCCCTCGTTATTTATGTTAGATATTGATTAGTTGATTAGGTTATGGACTGTTCTGTTAGCATTGTGGAGTTCGCTGTATTGGGATGTTCTGTGTAGTGAAGTGTTGGGCATATCTATGTAGTGCGCTGTGAAGTGTTGGGCATAGTTGGGAATTGTGTTGTGCAGTGTTGTGGACTGTGCGGTGTAGTGTGGTTGTGGAGTATGTGCTATATTGGTGATTTGGCATGTGGAATGGGAACAGTACACACTGAGTGTACTCTTTGTGTGGCGTAGTGTGGGATAAGGAGAGTATATGTAAAATATACCCTCCTGGCGTATTGTGAAATGGGAAGAGTACACGTGAAGTGTACTCCATGTGGTGGAGTGATGCACCATATGGCGGGTATGCCATAGTGGTGATGTGGCATAGAGAATGTGAAGGGAGTACACGTGAAGTGTACTCCATGTGGTGGAGTTATATACCATATGGCGGGTATGCCATAGTGGTGAAGTGGCGTAGTGTGTGTGAAGGGAGTACACGCAAAGTGTACTCCATGTGGTGGAGTGATGCACCATATTGCGAGTATGTCATAGTGGTGAAGTGGCGTAGTGTGTGTGAAGGGAGTACACGCAAAGTGTACTCCATGTGGTGGAGTGATGCACCATATGGCGGGTATGCCATAATGGTGATGTGGTGTAGTGTGTGTGAAGGGAGTACACGTGGAGTGTACTCCATGTGGTGGAGTGATGCACCATATGGCTGGTATGTCATAATGGTGATGTGGCGTAACGTGTGTGAAAGGAGTACACAAGAAGTGTACTCCATGTAGTGGAGTAATGCACCATGTGGCGCATATGCCGTAATGGTGATGGGTCGTAGCGTGTGAAAATGGAGTATACGTAGAGTGTACTCCACGAGGCAGCGACACTCCATGTGGAGTGTCGCAGAGAAAAGGATGGTGGAATGTGATGGGCGTGGAATGTGATGAGTAGTATTGGGAATTGTGAAACAGTGTCCCGAAGTAGTTATGGTGTAGCCTGTAGTCTGAGGTGAGGAGTGTCATCGTGATGGACTTATGGTTGGAAGTATGTGTGAAGTAGCAGAACAAGTATCAGAGTAATGCAGCGAAAGCATGACTGGGCAACGTCACGTAGCGACGTGGTTACTGATAGTCGTGCTTATGATGGGTGAGGAGTTAGTGTAGAAATGGTGTAGCAGGAATGTGACAAGATGTCACGATGTGACAGGAGTACATGAGGGACCGTACTCATGATGAGTTAGGAGTTGGCGTAGAAATGATGTAGTGGGATGTCAGGTGACGTGACAAGGTCATGGTGTAGCTTGGGTGTAGTCTCGAGCTATATGAGGTAACATAAGGCGTAATTGTGAACGGAGTATTGTCTTGTTAAGTGTTGGGATGAATTGTCAAAAGGGACGTGTAGCATGAAGTGTCATGCTAACCGGGTTAAGAGAAGGTTGGTATCGGAGTATGGCCCTTGTCCCTACAAGCAGGTGATCAACATGTTATATGTTGGTCTCAAGTGATAAAGGGATAAGGTACATGTGTAATATGGTTAGACACATGTGTCGGACGGATTCACCATATATAATGGGTAATCTGTCCTTGGCCCAGCTACATGGTGCTTAAGCCTCATAGTTGGCTTAGAGCTATGTGGCTTGTATGGATGGGAATGAGGATTTAGTATGGGCTAAGGAGCATGGACGTAGTAATGGGTGTATTATCTAGGACTGGGATACGTGATTCCATCAGTCAAAATCATGCGTCGAATGTGGTTAGTAAGAAGAGTAAGATGAATGTCTTAGTGTCTTAATCCTAAGGTGAATCATGGGTTCACTATAGTGGATAAGCAC
>NW_023361958.1:0-278 GCF_001411555.2 Juglans regia
GTATAGGAATACGTGACAGAATATCTTTTGTAACAGATGAATAATTCATGACAGAATAAATTATGTGTAACAAATAAATATGTAATGACTTGGCATGGCACATATGATAACATGCATACATACAATTTAGTTCTCTTACTTATCACTCATACACATTAAACTGATAGCAAGTTAAAAGCTAACTTACCTCGATCGTCGCGTTCTACTAGAATAAAGCGCGAAACACGAGGAACTGTAAAAGGTTATTCTAAAAGTTAGAAATTAATTACTAACAATTA
>NW_023361959.1:0-278 GCF_001411555.2 Juglans regia
TCAACGGGGACAAACCAAGACCCAAAATTGATAGGGTAGGGCCTAGAGAGGTCGGTGAAGCCAATGGTGGTGGTGGCTTGCCGTGGGTGGCGGCGCAAGGGGTGTTTTAGGCCAAAAAATGCACAAATCGGAAATGGACTTGGTGGGGCTTCCCCGGTGACGGATCGGAACCGGAATTCAAACGTAATGATTAAAATGAAAATAAATAATTAAACCCCACAACAAGTTAATTTAATTTGAGAAGAAATTTAAACGCATAAAAATAATTAATTTAGAGA
>NW_023361960.1:0-278 GCF_001411555.2 Juglans regia
GAGGGGTTTGGATTCTATCATGATAACCCACTTAATTATGTGTACTTTAAGCGCTTAACAAATTACGAGTTTGACTTGGAATTTAAGAAGGGAAAAAGAATAAAGAAATCATAGAAAAGTTGTGATGAAACTCAAACTCGTAACGCTATTTAAAAAAAAACTGGTCACCGGCCAACATGAAATTATGCTTAATTATATCAACTGGATTTTTCTTTTTTCTTTTTTTTTAGTGGAAATTAAAGAAGAAAGAAAAAAAAAAAAAAAAAAAAAAATCCCAA
>NW_023361961.1:0-277 GCF_001411555.2 Juglans regia
TATAACAGATAACATTTCATAACATGGTGTAACATGTGACAGTGAATCTTACATGACATGAAATACATGTAACAGATGGCATACTTAACTTAACATGACATGCTTGCAATGTCTAGGAATACGTGACAGAATATCTTTTGTAACAGATGAATAATTCATGACAGAATAAATTCTGTGTAATAGATAAATATGTAATGACTTGGCATGACACATATGATAACATGCATACATACAATTTAGTTCCCTTACTTATCACTCATACACATTAAACTGATAG
>NW_023361962.1:0-277 GCF_001411555.2 Juglans regia
CTCTCTCTCTCTCTCTCTCTCTCTCTCTCTCTCTCTCTCTCTCTCTCTCTCTCTCTCTCTCTCTCTCTCTCTCTCTCTCTCTCTCTCTACGCAGTTGTCCACCCTGGCACAATAGCATCTCCATCCACAGCCTCCATGCGTACCACCGTGTGATAATCACTACCAGCCCCTCATTCAAAAATCAATCAACTGTGAAACCCACCTGCATCCAAGCTCATTGTAAGCCTCTATTTGTACACCAAGATTTAGAGCGTCCCCGCCCAAACTGAAAGCCATG
>NW_023361963.1:0-277 GCF_001411555.2 Juglans regia
ATACTGTAAAAAGAGATTTGTTAAATGTTATTTTTCCCCTCATAAAACTAAGGGCATGTATGGCAAAGATAAGAATTCTCATCATTTTCAAAATCATTCTCGCACATCGTTCAAATACAATATACTTTTCAATTTTCAACTTTTTCATCTAATAATTATCTAATTATTCAAACATAAAAATCAATATTTTTACAAACTTCAAAACAAAAATAATATTAAAAAACTATATTGAAATAATTTTTTATCTATATTGTTTTATTAGATCGGAAGAGCACAC
>NW_023361964.1:0-277 GCF_001411555.2 Juglans regia
TGGTCCGTTGTGGTCAGGTGAGGTGCCATGGTAGTGAAACCGAGGTGGCTGAGACGTGAAGTGGTGGTTCGCGGAGGAGGCTGGGCACGGGCAAGGTGCAGTGCACTGTGCAGGTTGACTGCGTGCATGGTGGTGGCATGGAGTTTACTCTGAGGACTGCAGCAAGTGGAGCTTCAGACGGTGGTGCTGTCGTGTGTAGGTGGCTGGGTACGGCTGCGGTAGCGCAGTGGTGGATGGCTGCCAGCAAGGGGGCCGTGCATGTGGGTTGTGCAGAGCA
>NW_023361965.1:0-277 GCF_001411555.2 Juglans regia
AACTTGAAATCTTATTCAATAGACTTAATCATTAAAGTGACCATATGGGTGCTACACAGGTCCCCTTGAGCCGTGTGTCCCAGCCGATTACCGCATCACATCACAGGTTTCTATACCAGCTGTGAGTGCGTTAATACGTACTCCACAGTTGTTGTGGCCCCACATATTCTACATGTCACAATTGCTGTGTCTCACGTAGTGTATGCTCCACAGTTGTTATGGCCCCATACTTCATGCTCCACAGTTGTTGTGGCCCCATGACTTATCTGTTTGTGCC
>NW_023361966.1:0-277 GCF_001411555.2 Juglans regia
TAGGATGGGGTAATATCCTAGTGGAACTCCTTTGTTCACGCTGGAGTGTCTAAATAGGTGTGAAATTTCCTGGGTTGACGAAGTACAGTCAACAGGTTGCGAATAGGGCCTAATTAGCTGGTCACCGGAGCGCGCCAGGTACTAACGCCGATGGTGCCACACATTATGTTACGTGTGTCCACAGCAAGTGTGGCACAAACAGATAAGTCATGGGGCCACAACAACTGTGGAGCATGAAGTATGGGGCCACAACAACTGTGGAGCATACACTACGTGA
>NW_023361967.1:0-277 GCF_001411555.2 Juglans regia
CTCTCTCTCTCTATATATATATATATATATTTAGAGAGTGGAAGTACACAAAATGTACTTATCATAATTTGTACTAAGGAGTGGAAGTATACAATGAGCATTCTGATGAGTTAAGAAGTTTCTTCTCTCATACTTTATTTCTTGGAAAATGATTTATCTACAACACATTTTACAACACATTGTACATAATTAAGAAAAGGTTATAATGAAAATTAAGAAATTAACATAATTTGTTGCATCCAGCCTATTCATGAAATAGACAACTCATCATTTTTTT